>NW_024080769.1:966855-1017482 GCF_003009895.1 Hyaena hyaena
AGAAGATTTGAACAGACACTTCTCCAAAGAGGACATGCAGATGGCCAACAGACACATGAAACGATGGTCAGCATCCCTCCTCATCAGGGAAATACAAATCAAAACCACACTGAGATACCACCTCACACTGGTCAGAGTGGCTTAAATGAACAAATCAGGAGACTCTAGATGCTGGCGAGGATGTAGAGAAATGGGCACCCTCCTACACTGTTGGTGGGAATGTAAACTGGTGCAGCCCCTCTGGAAAACAGTGTGGAGGTTCCTCAAAAAGTTAACAGTAGAACTTCCCTATGACCCAGCAATAGCACTGCTAGGAATTTACCCAAGGGATACAGGAGTGCTGATGCATAGGGGCACATGTACCCCAATGTTCACAGCAGCACTCTCAATAACCAAAACCTGGAAAGAGCCTAAGTGTCCATCAACTGACGAGTGGATCAAGATGTGGTTTATCTATACAATGGAATACTATGGCAATGAGAAAGAATGAAATCTGGCCATGTGTAGCAACTGAGGGTGTTATGCTGAGCAAAATAAGTCTGGACAGATACCATATGGTTGCACGTATAGGAGGATTAGGAGGAACTTAACAGAGGACTGTGGGGGAGAAGGGGAAAAATAGTGGGGGAGAGGGAGGGAGGCAAACCATGAGAGACTCTTGAATGCCAAGAACAAACTGAGGGCTTATGGGGGGGAGGGGGAAGTGGGTGATGGACTTGGAGGAGGGCACTTGTGGGGATGAGTACTGCATGTTACATGGAAACCAACTTGACAATAAACTATTAAAAAAAAAGAAAAACAAAAAGAAAACACAAAATACTAGCTAATCGAATTCCAAAGTACATTCAAAGAATTATTTACCATGATCAAGTGGGATTTATTCCTAAGCTAAAGTGCTGGTTCAATATTCACAAATCAATCAACATGATATACTACATTAATAAAAGAAAGGATAAGAACCATATGATCCTGTCAATAGATGGAGATAAAGAATCTGACAAAATACAGCATCCATTCTTGATTTAAAAACCCTCAGCAAAGTAGGGATAGACAGAACATACTTCAACATCATAAAGGTAATATGCAAAACACCCACAGCTAGTATCATCCTCAATGGAGGAAAAAACTGAGAGCTGTACCCCTACTGTCAGAAACAAGACAAGGATGTCCATTCTCACCATTACTCTTTAATATAGTAATGGAAGACTTAGCCTTAGCAATCAGACAGTGAAAGAAATAAGGGGCATACAGATCAGTAAGGAAGAAGTCAAACTTACTATTTGCAGATACATGATACTCTATGTAGAAAAGCCAAAAGACTCCACTAAAAACTGTGAGAACTAATACTGAACTCAGCAAAATCGAAGGATATAAAATCAATGTGCAGAACTCTGTTGTATTTCTAGATAAATAAGGAAGTACCAGAAAAAGAAATCAAGGAATCAATCCCATTTGCAATTGCACCAAAACCAGTAAGATATCTAGGAATAAAGCTAACTAAAGAGGTAAGAGATCTGTACTCTGAAAACTATAGAACACTTATAAAAGAAATTGAAGAAGATACAAAGAAATATAAAAGCATTCTATGTTCATGGACTGGAAGAACAAACATTGTTAATATGTTTATACTACCCAAAGCAATCTACATTTAATGAGATCCCTGTCAAAATACCACCAGCATTTTTCTTAGAGCTAGAACAAACAATCCTAAAATCTGCATGGAATCACACAGACTCTGAATAGCCAAAGCAGTCTTGGAAAGAAAAGCAAAACTGGAGGCATCACAATTCTGGATTTCAAGCTACACTACAGTGCTGTTGTCATCAAGACAGTATGGTACTGGCACAAAAACAGACACATAGATAAATGGAACAGAATAGAAAACCCAGAAATGAACTCAGAACTATATAAGCAGGAAAGAATATCTAATGGAAAAATGTCTCTTCAATAAATGGTGTTAGGAAAACCAGATGGCAACATGCAAAGAATGAAATTGGACCACTGTTTTATACCATACACAAAAATAAATACAAAATGGATGAAAGACCTAAATGTGAAATAGGAAGCCATTGAAATTCTAGAGGAGTACACAGCCAGCAACCTTTTGACCTCCACAGGAGCAACTTCTTACTAGACACATGGCCAAAGGCAAGGGAAACAAAAGCAAACATGAACTATTAGGACCTCATCAAGATAAATAGCTTCTGGGTGCCTGGGGGGCTCAGTCATTAAGCATCTGACTTTGGCTCGGGTCATGATTTCACAGTTCTTGAGTTGGAGTCCAATATTGGGTGAGCTTGAATCCACTTTGGGTGAGCTTGAGCCCCCCACTTTGGGACAGCTCAAACCCCACTTTAGGAGAGCTCAAGCTCCA
This sequence comes from Hyaena hyaena, assembly GCF_003009895.1. NCBI lineage: Eukaryota > Metazoa > Chordata > Mammalia > Carnivora > Hyaenidae > Hyaena > Hyaena hyaena. Next base: position 969,230 of record NW_024080769.1, read on the forward strand.
CTTAAGGCAAGTTTGAGCCCCACTTCAGGTGACCATGAGACCCACTTCAGGTAAAACATGAGACCCAGGTGAACACCACTTCTCTCTGTCTGTCCCTCACTCCCTTGCACTCCCCCCCACCCAAAAAAAAGATAAAAAGCTTCCTCACAGTAAAGGAAACAATAAAACTAAAAGTCATCCTACAGAATGGCAGTATATATTTGTAAACAACTTATCTGATAAAGAGTTAGTATACAAAATATATAAAGAACTTATCAAACTCAATGACCAAAAAACAAATAACCCAGTAAAGAAATGAGAAGGTATGAACAGATTCTTTTCCAAAGAAGACATCCAGATGGCTAATAGACACACACAAAGATGTTCAATAACACTCATCATCAGGGAAATACAAGTCAAAACCACAATTTATTTTGTGAGGTGAGACACTGCTTCAAACCTATCAGAATGGCTAAAATTAACAACACAAGAAACAACAGGCAGAGAAAGGGGAACCCTCTTGTAATGCAAAGGGAAATGCAAACTGGTGCAGCCACTCTGGAGAATAGAGGTTACTAAAAAAACTAAAACTAGAACTACCCTACAATGGCACTATTAGGTATTTACCCAAATGATACAAAAATACAGATTTGAAGGGATTTGAAGGATGCACCAGAATGTTTACAGCAGCATTATCAACAATATCCAAACTATGGAGAGAGACCAAATGTCCATCAACTAATGAATGGATAAAGAAGATGTGGTATATACATAAATGGAATATTACTCAGCCATCAAAAAGAATGAAAGCTTGGGGCGCCTGGGTGGCTCAGTCAGTTGAGCATCCGACTTCGGCTCAGGTCATGATCTCACAGTTCGTGGGTTCGAGCCCCGCGTCGGGCTCTGTGCTGACAGCTCAGACCCTGGAGCCTGTTTCGGATTCTGTGCTGTCCTCTCTCTCTGACCCTCCCCTGCTCACGCTGTCTCTCTCTCAGAAATAAATAAAAAACATGAAAAAAAAAAAAAAGAATGAAAGCTTGCCATTTACAATGACATAGATGGAGCTAGAGTATAATGCTAAGCAAAATAAGTCAGTAAATGACAAATACCATATGATTTCAATCATATGTGGAATTTAAAAAACAAAACAAACAAGTAAAGGTAGAAAAAAAAAAAGAGAGAGAGAGAGAAACTAAGATACAGACTCTGAATTATAGAGATCTGATGGTTACCAGAAGGTAGAGGACGGGGGAGTTGAGTTAAATAAGTGACTGAGATTAAGGAGTGCACACGTCATGATGAACATCTGGTGATTTGTATCACTATATAGTACATCTGTAATTAATAAAATTTTTTTTAAAGTTATACTTACACCAAAATAAATAAAGAGTGAGGTATGGTATAAAATGGTATGATGCATTAAGCTCTTAACTCAGAAAGATTAAACTAATCCCAGTAATAGTTGTGACATGGTAACTGTGAGATCAAGTTATTAAGTTATTCCAAATACCCAAGAGAAAAATAATCTCTACTCTACTGATTATAATATATATGAGAACCAGGTATAAGAAACAAAGATTTATCAACCAGAAAAATCGTCAGTTATGTGTCATGTTAAACAGACTAAAATGAAACCTATCTGTCTCTAAATTTTAACACTGAACCATAAAATATGAGAAATGAGAGAAAGCAGACATATTACAAAGATTTAGGAGGTAATTCATTGGACAGTGGCTGGCATGAGTGAGGTAAAGGGACGGAGTGGAGGCAATATCTGCCCATTTAAGAGAGAGAAATACATCTTTGGGTAGAAGAAGAGATTATGAACTTCATTTTTTATATGTCAGTTTGATATGCTTGTGAGATATCCAAGTGGAGGTGCCAACTAGGCAAGTTGGATATACAGGCCTAAAACTCAGAAGAAAGGTATAAGTTAGAGAGATATATACTAAGACTCATCAGCAAATGAGTGATAAATTAAGCCACGACCTGGAGAAAATTGCTAAGAAAGTATGTGATAGTGAGAAAAGAGGATGGCCTAAAAGGAGACTTAATGACCTCCCAACAGTTAAAGGTGAGGTGGAATAAACCAAAAAGTGAAACAAAAACAAAAAAAATGGAAGAGGCAGAAGTAGCAGCCAACAAGGAGGAAGTAAATAGCAGATATTACTTCACGCAAGTCAAAGGAGAGTGCTTAAGAGAGAAGTGGTCAACAGCGGGAAGTGCTACTCAAAGAACATGGAAGGGGCAGTATTACTGGGCTTAGTAATACTGAGACAGCCACTTTCATTAAGAGCTTAACTGGAGCTCCGACAGGATGTGACACCAGGTTGGAGTAGTCTAATAAGTACCTGGAAGAAAAGGAAATGGAGGCAGCAAATACACAAAGTTCTTCCAAGAAACTTGGCTAAGAAGGAAAGGAGAAACATGGGGGTGGCATAAGAGATGAAAGGACAGTAGAGAAAGGGTTTGGGTTTTTATTGTTCTTATTTACTACAGAAGAGAAATAAATATGTTAAATGCTGACTGGAGAGGAATCTAATTGGGAAAACTGAAGATAGAAAACAGAAGAATTTCCCATCACAGCTGTGACCTTCAGGGCCGCAACCTACAGCCCATACCTCCTACTTTTCAAAAATAAAAAGGGCAAGAAACCCATCAGAAGGAGTTTCACATTGTGACCACAAATCTCTGCCTTGATCCCATCTACTGTTCTTCCTGAAGGCCAAACAGAAAATGCTTTCTTTCAACTGCAATCTCTCTTGACCTCTCCAACACCACTTACTTCTTCCATGGCTTTCAGGACACTCCTATTCTCCTGGTCTTCTTTCTACCTCCACAAGTATTCTTTCTCTGTCCCTGGACCTCTATTTTCCAACTGTGATACTCTCCTTATATCTAAGTATAAAGTTTCTTTTATTTATTTTTAGAGAGAGAGCATGAGCAGGAAAGAGGGGCAGAGGAAGAGAAAGAGAAAATTCCAAGCAGGCTCCATCCTCAGGACAGAGCCCAAGTCAGGGTTTGATCCCATAACCCTGGGATCATGGCCTGAACCAAAATAAAGAGCCAGATGCTCAACCAATGAGCCACCTAGGCACCCCTGAAGTTTATTCTTAGTGCATGTCATATCTTCCAAAGCATTTTCTCACATCTCATTTTGATCCTTACTTGTTGAATTAAGAAGTCTCAACTCACCAAAATATAAACATAGAATACTTTTATATTTTTCCCTGTAACCTTAGTTAAATACTAAGTTGAATACTAAACCTCCTCAGTATGCTCAATGAAATTCCACAATTTTCCAGTTATATTCAATTATCAAAGTGTAGTTTTTAAATCCCATCTATAGTCAACCTGCCTATTAAGCACAAATGAGAACTACGTGGCCTTAGCAGATGCCTGTGGTGGGAAGGTCATAGCTTATTCTCATTGGTTCCTCTCTTCTTCTCCTGTACTCCCCTTCTCATTCTACATTCACAAACTTTATGTGCTTTGCCATTGCATCAGCTGTAGGAACAGAGCAATATTCTACTTACAAGAGTTCACCAAGTATTAGTGACCTGCTATAGTCATCAGCCTGTCCTTCTCCAGAGACAAAAGCGATGCTGACCGCCAAGAGAGTCAAGTGCCGCCAGGCAGAGATATACCCCTAATCTTTCCCTGACTCAGTCTAAGGTCATTGGTCTCTACTGATCTCTGTAGTAGATGGTGATTTCTACACAGGTAGCATATGTGGTTCTCTAGGCAGTGTTCAGGTTCACCCTGGTTCCCTCTACCCAACCAGCATCTGCCCCAACTCTGTCAGCATTTTGCATAATTCTCACCTAACCACTGTCCCCACAGGAAGCCCCTCTGACTCCAACATCTTCACCAACGTCCACACTCCTTCCCTCACATAAGTCATGAGATTCACTAGGGGACCTCTTTACTTGTTCAATGGTAACTTCCATCCCATCTCCTTCCAAGGCATACTACTGGACAGTCCCTTCAAGCACAGCTGGCATGAGTTATGCCAGAAAGCCTATGAGATCCTAAAGCAGATATATACACCAGTCTCTATATCCAATATTCCAGAGCCACACATCCCGATCCTTCACATTAAAATGGGAAACAGGGAAAAGGAAGACAACGTGTACCCAGGATGCTTTCCCCCAAACTCATTCAACACATTCCAAAGGCATCAACATCAGTCAGCATAGCAAAGATCCAGCCAGAGAACAAGACGCCAGTCTCTCATTCTTGCAGCCACACTCACAAACTTTGTAAGAAATTCAAACCCCACCTCGAACTTTGGTGAGAACAAGGCAAGAGAATGGCTACAACTTCGTTAACTATGTACTCCCCAAAAGGCAATCTGCCCTAGCCCATCCTCTAGCCCAATTTATAAAGGAGATAGGGACATGCAACCAACAGTGACGGTTACAGTTTTGCTGAAATGTCAGTTCTTAGCAAGTCATACAGGGAAGTGGCTGATGGCATAAAAGACACATCTTTAAATTAAAAAGATTAGAAATTCAGCCTCTTTTGATTATAGAGTGGAGCTCTGGTTCAGTCATCCTGGCTGAAATAAAAAAGATATTTTCCACTATCATGCTATACTTAGCATGTGAATTACATAATAGAGGTGTTATTAACTGTAATTCACTCAAGAGAAAAAGAACTGAACTGTGATTACTAATAAGGCTAAAACACAAAATTATGGTGCGCCTGGGTGGCCCAGTTGGTTGAGCATCCAACCTTGGCTCAAATCATGATCTCACAGTTCGTAGGTTCGAGCCCCATGTCAGGCTCTGTGCTGAACAGTTGCCTGGAGCCTGCTTCGGACTGTGTCTCCTTCTTTCTCTGCCCCTCTCCCGCTCACACTCTGTCTCACTCTGTCCCTCAAAAATAAATAAACGTAAAACACACACACACACAATCAAAAATAGGAATATATCTGGTCAGTAAATTCACAAACCAAGGGTTGAATCTACCTGCACAGTGAGGAAAACTCTAGGTTTTGTGTTTCACAAAGGTACTAATCAAATGAGATAAGGAATGAAAGTACTTTTATAGTAAGGACAGAGATAAACAAAAATTAAAATTAAAAAAAAAGAATTTTAGTTATTACATACCCCACACATGCTCAGACCAAATGTTAAACTTTATCTTTTTACCTCACCACCTGTTACGTCCTGGATGGGGAGAGGAGCAGAGTTGGGTATGAAAATCACTTTTATGCTCTCATATTTTATTTCTCAACATAAGCCTTGAGCATCTTGGAACAGTACAAAAAATAAAGAACACATCTGTACTACTCTCCCTTTGTCAAAATCTTCTCCATTTTTATAATCTATAAAAAAAAGTTCTATTGCTATTAAATTTTCACAAAACTTTAGTAGATGAACGAGAAAGCCCAAAATTCAAACAGGTGCAAAGGTTTTTGCTCATGGTAGAAACATGATTGCAATTGGTCAAACGAACTTCTATAAAGAGGTACACGTTACAAAGAAATTTTATTTCTTCAGTCAACCTTTTGATGTTTTTAAATACAAAAATCAAAGAATTTCCTGATCTCATTGATCTCTATGGCTGACTTAGAAACTATCTGGGCCCACATGCTCATTTTATAGAAGAAACTATAACCTAAAACTAAGGTCAATAGTGTTTTCTACCACAACATGCTGATTCATTAAACTCCAGGGTTGTGATTTTTGCTTAAACATAGTTTTTAAACATAAAAAGTTTTACATGGTGATAATAACAAAATTAATTGTGACAAACAGACTATAAATTTGTATGATTTCAATTACTGTTCATTCTGAAACCTGCTTCTGATGAATGATATATTTAAGCTATTCTAAAACCTATTCTGGCTGTTTCCAATTATAAAGAAAACACAGCTGCTGTTTCAACATGTAACTTTTCTTAGACCCTTCATATATTTCAAAAGTTAAATAATGAATAACAGGGTTTTCAATCCTGTTCATTATAAAAACACAAGGTACCTCTATAAAGATATTTCTATGAAGATGTAACACCCTGGATTTTCTCAAAATAATTTCATTCAGTATTAAACAATATAGCATACAGTTCTACTTACTAAAAGGTGGGGGCTTTTTAGTGAGTTTTTAGAAACAGACTGTACTATGTACCTAATGTCCTATTACAAACAAAAGGTTATCCGAAATTAGAAAACACACCTTAGAATAACATCTCAATCCCACCCAGGATTGTTTATGGTTAGCTATCAATCTCACTTTTCGCTGACCACAGTGAATTAGGAGAGTGATAAGTATGGTAGCAGAAAAGGAGCAATATCCAATTAAAAGCATTAAACATGAAACCAAAGAATGTGAAAATCTCACTAGTGCCACCTACAGTACTAATTGAGAATGCAGATAAGAGAGATTTTTAAAATAATTTTGAAAGGGGTGTGTGTGTGTGTGCGCGCGCGCACGTGTGTGCGCGTGTGCGATCATTTTGGTTTCTTGCCCAGGACTATGTATTAACACAGCTTTCTACCAAATCTTGCACAGAATATTAAAGTTCATAATTAGGTAATGCAACAAACAAGGGTACTCAAAAGATCAAAACCAAAAAAAACCTGAAGCAGTCATAGAAGCAAGGTAGAATAGTAGCTGCAAGGAGTGGGGAAGATAAGAGTTGGGGAAAGGGAACAAACTTTCAGTTATAGGATGAATAAGTTGTGAGGGTCTAATGTATAGCATGATGACGTTGATAGTTAACAATACAGTATTGCATACTGAGGAAAATGATCATCTCAGGTGTAACAAAAATTAGAGAATTTGGCTTTAAATGGGTTACAGAGTCTCCAGGCAAACCTTACCTTACATTCTACCACACTCTGATCTGATTCACAAGTTTCATAAATTTCATCTACTGCCCGGCGAAGATTGTCAAAAAGAAATGCCCAGTATCTAGCTCTTAGATCAATTTTCCGAGGATGCCTTGCTTTAGTGGGACTTTTATCAAAGTGTTTATCTCCAGTTGAAGATGATGTTATCTTACAGTCTACTCCAACATTCTGGTAAGATAAAAACAAAACATAAACATATAAAAAATACTTAGTAAAAGCCTTCAGGGATTGGACATTTGTATAAAGCACATTTTTCAACATAAATACTTAAAAATGTGACGTTCTTCTTTTTATCTTATATCACCTTAAATTCATCAAAACAAAGCTTCTCATCTAAAACCAGCAGGTTTTTAAGGCCATGTTTTTATTTCAGACATGTGTTACTGAAGACTGCCATGGCTTCGACAGTGAACACATCCTTAGTCAAAAGCAGTACTAAAGAACTCATTTTTTGCTCAGTTGCACAGGCAATCTCTGAAAATAAAGATTACATTCTATAGTTTTACAGACTGTACCACAGAGTCATTCCACCAAAAAACATGTAGTTTACATAAAGACTGAAATTCAAAATGCAAACCTGAAGCTTCTCACTGGAAGTACAATAGAGTTGCTTATCTTCCTGTGGCTACTTAAACTGAAAAATAAATAAATATTAACCCTCTACTACAGTAAGAAAACAAATTATCCCAGGTTTCTTTGGGTTGTTTTGTATGTGTGTGTATCATTCCTGATGCTTGTTTTTCTTTTTTATAGAAGAGCTCCAAAGTGGAAGGTATCTGAAACAGGCTAATACCCTCCAGTTTTGTTTTAGGCTTTGGTCTTCAATGTAACAGCAATTCCTAAACTTTGTAAATCTTTTATAGCCAATCTTTAGTTTACACAGAATCTTAACACCAAAAAGAAAGCAAATAAAGCATATATACATACACATATACACATCTGAAAGGTTGAGATGGAGCTGCTTACCCTCCACCCAAAGTCCCCCATCCAGATTGGCTTGCCAGATTTTGCAAATGAAAATTAGCCAATATTTTATGTGATGGCCCAAGCCCACGTTCAAATTCTCAATACTCAAGCAATAAAATTTGAAGTGATAATCAACAATCCACAAAACCTTTGCCTTACTTGCTTTCCAAGTTCTTTCCAGCCCTAGTAGTAAATAATTTTATTATACAGATTAAACCAAATTCAAAATCCCATTCAACTAGCATCTGTCCCAAAGTAAAGCTCAATTCTGTCCACTCTCCTGATAATGATGACAACAAAACAATTTATACAGTGTTATAGATCATAAAGCAACTTCACATAATCTTCTTACCTCCTTCAAACAATTCATAAAGCACTATAATGCAGAAAACAGGTTCAGAGGCTAACTCATTTGTCAAAGATCATATAGCCACAAGAGACCATCCACAAAAACACTGCTGGCTTACCATTATACTGCCTCAGGCCCTGTGCTTCCAGCCCTTTACCAGACAGTCCAAACCATTTCGTTTCTCTTCCCATACACCATACAAAGTTAAAGTTAATTTGTGAAATTTCCCAAATTGTGCCTCCTTCTTGAAGGTTTTCTACACTGAACAGCAAAGAACTAGCAACTTCCTGTCACTTTAGGCTTTATCTTATGGAATTCTCAAAAGTACTTTTTTTTTTTTTTTACAAATAGTTTATGGTCAAGTTAGTTTCAATATGACACCCAGTGCTCATCCCCACAAGTGCCCTCCTCCATGCCCATCTCACCCCTCCCCTCCCCACCCATCAGTCCTCAGTTTGTTCTCGGCATTCAAGAGTCTCTCATGGTTTGCCTCTCTCCCCCTCCCCCACTATTTCCCTCCTTCTTCTCCCCTGCGGTCCTCCGTTAAGTTCCTCCTAATCCCCCTCAAGGTCCATCCATGTTGCTACACATGGCCAGATTTCATTCTTTCTCATTGCCATATAGTATTCCATCGTATAGATAAACCACATCTTCTTGATCCATTCGTCCATTGATGGACACTTAGGCTCTTTCCAGGTTTTGATTATTGTTGAGAGTGCTGCTATGAACATTGGGGTACATGTGCTCCTATGCATCAGCATTCCTATATCTCTTGGGTAAATTCCTAGCAGTGCTATTGCTGGGTCATAGGGGAGTTCTACTGTTAACTTTTTGAGGAACCTCCACACTGTTTTCCAGAGGGGCTGCACCAGTTTACATTCCCACCAACAGTGTAGGAAGGTACCCATTTCTCCACATCCTCACCAGCATCTAGAGTTCTCTGATTTGCTCATTTTAGCCACTCTGACTGGCGTGAGGTGGTATCTCAGTGTGGTTTTGATTTGTATTTCCCTGATGAGGAGGGATGCTGACCATCGTTTCATGTGTCTGTTGGCCATCTGCATGTCCTCTTTGGAGAAGTGTCTGTTCAAATCTTCTGCCCATTTCTTCACTGGGTTGTTTGTTTTTTGGGTGTAGTTTGGTGAATTCCTTATAGATTTTGGATATTAACCCTTTATTTGATATGTCATTGGCAACTATCTTTTCCCATTCCGTTGGTTGCCTATTAGTTTTATGGATTGTTTCCTTTGCCATGCAGAAGCTTTTAATCTTGATGAGGTCCCAATAGTTTATTTTTGCTCTTGATTCCCTTGCTTTTGGGGATGTGTCAAGTAAGAAACTGCTGTGGTTGAGGTCAAGGAGGCTGTTTCCTGCTTTCTCCTCAAGGGTTTTGATGGTTTCGTGTCTCACGTTCAGGTCTTTTATCCACTCTCAAAAGTACTTTTACTCACTTTCACCCATTTATGTATTTACCTTGTCATGTACCCATGTGTATATGATTCAAACATTTTACCATCCCTTTTTTTTATATATAGTTTATATATTTTTGAGACAGAGAGCGACAGTGCACGAGTGGGGGAGGGGCAGAAAGAGAGGGAGACACAGAATCTGAAACAGGCTCCAGGCTCTGAGCTGTCAGCACAGAGCCTGATGCGGGGCTTGAACCCATGACCCATGAGATCATGACCTAAGCCGAAGTCGTACGCTTAACCAACTGAGCCACCTAGGCGCCCCATTACCATCCCTTCTTACAATGTAAAATGGCCACTACTGCTTTCAGGTTAAGATGTTTCTATTCTTTGTGATTGCTCTATGTGAAGCTTTTACTTGGAAAGATGCCAGTACGGCAAAAAACTACAGTTAGGTAATTCCATCTGTAGGGCAATATGCTACGCAAATTTGATGTCTAACTTCACCACAATGGTAATACTTTATATTTGTATGCTTATTTATATTTTATCAAAGGATTTTGAAAACTTGTCATTTAATCATTACCACAAACTGTAAAGATGAGACAAAAATTATTATTTTTTAGCAGGTCAAAAGGATGAGTGATGGAACCAGGACAAGAACCTAGTCTTCCAACTTCTGCTCCAATGTTTATAAAGCATGTCACATAGCACCTAGCACATAATTAGTACCCAGATAATGTTAGCTATGATTATAGTGGGAAAGATGAAGAAGAGAAGAAATGTGCTCATAGAAAAAAAAAAGTGAATAAACTAATGTCAAAATTGCCAAATTTGTGAAAAAGGGTAACAAGTAAATCAAACTGTAGAGGTTAAGTCAGTATAGAGTTCCAAAGTACATGGCTCTTACTTACCACTGATAAAAATAATAGCAATGATAATAATAACTGCAGCAGCATCTAACATTCATGGCATACGTGCTATGTGCCAGGTGCTGTGCTAAGTGCTTTCCACACAGTTACACTTCGTTGGCTCTTTGAAGCAATTTTATATCATAGGTAACTTTATTATCTCCATTTTTCAGAAGAGAAAACTGAGGTTTAACTAAATTAAGAAATGAACAAAAGGTCTCACATCAAGTGATAAAACCAAGACTCAAAATCAGAGAACTATCCCCTTACTACAGCTTACTGTAGTAAACTGCTTCCAAGATACTCAAGGAGACAAAGCAATCTAAATTTGTGAGAAAAAGCTAGATACAAATGAATTCCATGAAACTATATTGTTTTAATCAATGACTTTTGAGGGAAAGAGATAAAATAAAGGTGAGGAGAGGGAAAGAGGAGGGAAGAAATGGAGAGTTTTGACTCAACTCTCTCAGAAGGACTCGTTGACTCCCCTGAGAATCTAATGATGCCTATGGACTTAATTGCAGAGAAATGCATGTGCACATAAAATTGAACATTTATTTTCTTGATGTACCTACACTGACATATCATAATTGCCCAAAGTTCAAAGTTTACCCTATAGTTTACTCTTAGTGTTGGTCATTTTATGCGTTTAGATAAATGTATAATGGCACGTATCCATCATTAAAGTATCATACATAGTATGATATCTGGAATTTTCTGTGCTCTACCTGTTCTCCCCTCTCTTAGCCACCCCTGAACCTCTGGCAACCACTGATCTTTCTTTTTTTAAAAAACATTTATTCATCACCATGATCAGACTGTTACATTTAGCAATCAACAACATGGGTACAAAAACAAATCTACAGGGGTGCCTCACTGGCTCACTCAGTTAAGCGTCCGACTTCAGCTCAGGTCATGATCTCGAGGTTTTTGAGTTCGAGCCCCACGTTAGGCTCTGCGCTTATAGCTCAGAGGCTGGCGCCTCCTTTAGATTCTGTGTCTCCCCCTCTCTCTGCCCCTTCCCATGCTCATGCTCTGTCTCTCAATAATAATAAAAACGTTAAGAAAGGTTTTTTTAATCTACATGAAAACCTTTTGTTGGAATGCTTTCCACTTTCCACAAAACAGAAACTATAATAACCTGTTACACAATTAGTCACAAATATAATCCTCGACTTTTTGCCCATACACATGAGTATTATCTAAACCATGTCTTCTTTGTAGCAGGTAGGCCCTGCCACCACGGTGCTTGGTTGAGTTCATAAATCTGTTGTAACCTGTAGCTTCCCTGTCACTTCTCTGGCTCTCCTGTCCTGCTAAGCTTTGTTTCCTGGCAGTAATAAAAACCTTCTGCCACTGCCATAGCCACTGCTATAGCCACTGCTGCTGGAACTGCCATAGCCACCTTGGTTTCGTGGTTTGGCAAAATATTGGCCTCCACCGCCATAGCAGCCAGAGCTTCTGCCTCCAAAATGTCCTCTTTCATAGTCCAAAATTTGAAGACTGTTATAACTGCCAAAATCATTATAGCTTCTACCACCTCCAAAGTTGCTTCCATCATTACCAAACCCATTATAGCCATCTCTACTGCCACCATATCTACCACCTCCTCAACAGCCACCCACTGACATTTCCTCCATGACCACAGTTGTCATTCCCAACAAAACCACCTCCATGATCACCACCAAAGTTTCCAGAACCAAACTGACCTCCCTGGCTGGAAGAAGCACCAGCAATCTCTTGCTTAGATACAGCTTTCCTTAATTCACAGTTGTGGCCATTCACAGTATGGTATTTTTGAAGGACAATCTTGTCTACAGAGTCATGGTTGTCAAATGTTACAAAAGCAAAACCCCTCTTCTTGTCACTGCCTCGGTTAGTCATGATTTCAATCACTTCAATTTTCCCATACTGTTCAAAATAATCTCTCAGATGATGTCCTTCAGTGTCTTCTTTAATGCCACCGACAAAAATCTTTTTCACAGTTAAGCGGGCACCAGGTCTTTGAGAATCTTCTCTGGAGACAGCCCTCTTTGGTTCCACAACTCTTCCATCCACCTTGCATGGTCCTGCATTCACGGCTGCATCCACCTCTTCCACAGTGGCATCCGCGACAAACCCAAAGCCTCTGGAGCGCTTGGTGTTTGGACCTCTCATTACCATATAGTCCATAAGCATTCCCCATTGCTCAAAATGGCTCCTCAGATTCTCATCAGTTGTTTCAAAGCTCAAATCTCTGATGAAAATGTTCTGCAGCTGTTCAGGCTCTTTAGGAGACTCTGACTTAGACATAATGGGGGTGGGGAGGAAGACTTTAACGATGTTTACTAGGTAGCATCCACCTCACTGATCTTTTTATTGTTCCACAGTCTTGCCTTTTCCAGAATGCCATATAGCTGGAAACATACAGTATGTACTCTTTTGATGTTGGCTTCTTTCACTTGGTAATAAGCATTTAAATTTCCTCCATGTCGGGGTGCCTGGGTGGCTCAGTCAGTTAAGCCTCTGACTTCAGCTCGGTGCTTACAGCTCAAAACCTGGAGCCTGCTTCAGATTCTGTGTCTCCATCTCCCTCTGCTCCTCCCTTGCTCACGTTCTGTCCCTCTCTCTCAAAAATAAACATTAAATGGGCATGGAGGAGGGCACTTGTGGGGAGGAGCACTGGGTGTTATATGGAAACCAACTTGACAATAAACTATTTGTAAAAAAAAAAAAAAAAGAAAAGAAAAAAAGAAAAAATAACATAGGTAATCAAAAAAACAAAAAAATAAACATTAAAAATTATAAATAATTAATAAAGTTCCTCCATGACTTTTTTAATGTTCATTCTGAAAGACAGAGTATGAGTGTGTGAGGGGCAGAGAGAGAGGGAGACACATATGAAGCAGGTTCCAGGCTCTGAGCTGTCAGCACAGAGCTCAACACAGGGCTCGAACCCACAAACCATGAGATCATGACCTGAGCTGAAGTTGGGCACTTAACTGACTGGGCCACTCAGGCAGCCCCCCCAAGTCTTTTTATAGTTTGATAGCTCTTTTCTTTTTACTTAATAATATTCCGTTGCCTGGATATACCACAGCTTATTTATCCATTCACCTACTGAAGGACATCTTGGTTACTTCCAAGTTTTGACAATTATGAATAAAGTTGCTATAAACATCATGTGCAGGCTTTTGTGAGGATATAAATTTTTCACTCCTCTGTGTAAATACCAAAGAGCATGACTATTGGATTATATGGTAAGAGTAAGTTTAGTTTTATAAGACTTTATAAACTAGCAATTTATAAACTGCCAGACTATCCTCCTAAGTGGCTTATATCAGTGTGCATTCTCATGAGCAATAAATTAGAGTTCCTTTGACTCCACATCTTTACCAGCATTTGGTGTTGTCAGTATTCCCAATTTGGGCCATTCTAATGGGTGTGTAGTAACATCTCATTGTTGCTTTAATTTGCATTTCCCTGAAGCTATATGATGTGGAGCATCTTTTCATATGCTTATTTGCCTTCTGTATATCCCCTGGCCTGTTAGTTAATTCAGTTGCTAGTTTTCTTATTGTTGAGGTTTTTTATTATTTTAATTCTAGGATAGTTAACACACAGTGTTGCTGAATCACTATGCTGTACACATAAAACTAATATAACACTGTATCTTACTGTCTGAGTTTTAAGAGTTCTTTATATATTTTGGACAATAGTCCTTTAACAAGTGTGTCTTTTGCAAATATTTTCTTCCAGTCTGTGGCCTGTCTTCTCATTCTCTTGACATTGTCTTTTGTAGAGCAAAGTTTTAATTTTAGTTAAATCCAGCTTATCAAGGATTTCTTTCATGGACCACAAATTTGGTATTATATCTAAAAATTCATCACCATACCCAAGGTCATTTAATTTTTCTATGTTATCATCAGAAATGTTATGGTTTTTGCATTTTACATTTAGGTCTATGATCCAGTTTTGAGTTTAATTTTGTGAAGGGTATAAGGTATCTGTCTAGATTCATTTTTTGCATATGGATGTCCATCCAGTTGGTGTAGCATAATTTGTTGAAAAAACTATCTTTGTTCCAGTGTGTTGCCTTTGCTCCTTTGTCAAAGAGTAGTTGTCTATTTATGTGGATCTATTTTTGGGCTCTCTATTCTCTTCCATGATCTATTTATCTATTGTTTTGCCAATACCATATTGTCTTGATCACTGTAACTTTTTAGGAAGTCTGAAAGTTGGGTAATGTCAATCCTCCAACTTTGTTCTTCTTCAATATTTCGTTCACTATATTGGGTCTTTTGCTTCTCCACATACAGTTTAGAACCAGTTTGTCAATATCTATCAAATAACTTGTCATGATTGTACTGAATCTACACATCAAGCTGGGAAGAAATGATATCTTGACAATATTCAATCTTTCTATTCATGAACATGGAATGCCTTTCCATTTACTTAGTTCTTTGAGTTCTTTCATCAGAGTTTTATAGTTTTTTTTTCATACAGATCTCATACATACATTCTTAGATTTATATTTAGGCATGTAATTCAAGGGAGTGGTAATATAGATGGTATTGTGTTTTTAATTTAATTTTTTTTTAATTTTTTTAAATGCTTTATTTATTTCTAAGAGAGAGAGAGACAGCGTGAGCAGGGGAGGGACAGAGAGAGAGGGAGTCACAGACTCCGAAACAGGCTCCAGGCTCTGAGCTGGCGGTCAGCACAGAGCCGGATGCAGGGCTCGAACCCATGAACCGCAAGATCATGACCTAAGCGAAAGTCGGACGCTTAACCGACTAAGCCACCCAGGCGCCCCTAATTTTATTTTTTTAAGATTATTTATTTATTTTGAGACAGAGACAGCATGAGTAGAGGAGGGGCAGAGAGAGAAGGAGAGAGAGAGAGAGAGACAGGGAGGGAAGGAGGGAGAGAAAGAATCTCAAGTAGGCTCCACACTGCCAGCGAAGAGCCTGATGTGGGGCTTGAACTCACAAAACTGTGAGATCATGACCTGAGCTGAAACTGAAAATCAGATGCTTAACTGACTAAGCCACCCAGGTGCCCCTGTGTTTTTAATTTTAAATTCCACTTGTTCATCACTGGTATACAGGAAAGCCATTGACTTCTGTGTATTAATCTTGTACCCTGCAACCTGCTATAATGGGTTCTAGGAGTTTCTTTGTTGATTCTTTCAGATTTTTTTTTTTTTGGTTTGTTTATTTTTGAGAGAGTGAGAGCATGAGAGAGGGGGGGCAGAAAGAGGGAGACACAGAATCTGAAGCAGGCTTCAGGCTCTGAGCCATCAGCACAGAGCCCAATGTGGGGCTCGAACTCATGGACCATGAGATCATGACCTTAGCCAAAGTCAGATGCTTAACTGACTGAGCCACCCATATGCCCCCAGATTCTTTCAGATTTCTTACATAATCTTACCATCTGTGGACAAAGACAGTTTTATTTCTTCCTTCACAATCTGTATACCTTTTATTTCCTTTTCTTGTCATACTGCATTAGTAGAACTTCCATTACAGTGCTGAAAAACAATAGTGAAAGGGACATCCTTGCCATATCCTAGTGGGAAAGCTTCTGGTTTCTCACCATTAAGTATCACATTTGTTGTAGGTGTTTTGTAGATTTTTTTTTTGAGTTCAGAAAACTCCTCTATTCCTAGTTTACTGGAAGTTTTTGTCATAAATCAGTGTTGAGTTTTGTCAAATGCTTTTTCTGTATCTGTTGATATAATGTGATTTTTCTTTTTAGGCTACTGATGTGATGCATTACATTTATTTACTTTTGAGTGCTGAACTAGCTTTGTACTTGGGATAAATCCCACTTGGTCATAGTGTATCATTCTTTTCAAATATTATGGGATACAATAACTAATATTTTATTGAGGATTTTTTTGCATCTATGCTTATGAGAGTTATTGGTCTGCAGTTATCTTTTTTTATAATGTTTTTGTCCAGTTTTGACATTAGGGTAATGCTGGCCTGATTAAATGAGTTAGGAACTAATCCTTCAGCCTTTACCCTCTGAAAGAGATTGTAGAGAATTGGTTTAATTTCTTCCTTAAATACTTAGAATTCAACAGTGAATCCATCAGGGCCTGGCACTGTTTTGGAAGGCTATTACTGATTCAATTTCTTGATAGCTTTAGGCCTATTTATTCAATTATCTATTTCTTCTTCAGAGAGGTTTTTTTTTAAACATTTATTTATTTTTGAGAGACAGAGAAAGAGAGCATGAATGGGGGAGGAGCAGAGAGAGAGGGAGGCACAGAATCTAAAGTAGGCTCTAAGCTCACAGCTGTCAGCACAGAGCCCAATGTGGGGCTCAGACTCACAGACCATGAGATCATGACCTGAGCCAAAGTCAGAAGCTTAACTGACTGAGCCAACCAAGTACCCTTCTTCTTCAGAGAGTTTTGATAGTGTGCCTTTAAAGGAATTGGTCCATTTCATCTAGGTTATCAAATTTGTGTCATACAGAGTTGTTTGCAGTATTCCTTTATTATCCTCTTAGTATCTATGGGATCTGTATTGATATAAACAACTAGGCACATGCAACAGGACTTTGGAACAGTACTACCCATGTGAGGTTAGTGGTCATAAATGTAAAAAGAACCTGGTCAACATAATTGATACCTTTCTCTAGCCATGTTCAAAGTGCACGAGGATACAGAGCACAACAGACAGAAAGATGGATTTAAACAGGACAGTTCTGCCAAGCATATACTGCCACGGGGCAGTATATGTAAGACAGTTAATGGAGTATGCAAGAAAATTATTATGATAGACAAACCATAGAATCTCAAGGGGATTTTCAGGGAAGTGTACACATATGGAGAATGAAGGATAGTCTAAGGGTAGCAGGATCAATAAATTATAGATTCCACGGGGTTGAAGAACTATTAGAGTCAGGCAATCAGAGGGAGTAAGGTGGAAAGAAAGATGACTAGGAGAAAAGGGATGACTGAGACTGAGATCCTGGAGGGAGAGCAATTATCAGTAAGGATAAGGCAAGAGTATGACCATGGGAATGAGTAGAAGACAAGACTGTTGGAAGAAAGAAATGCAAGGAATTGAGACTGTGGAGAACATGCAGTGAGCCTGGAAACTGTACCTTCAAGGAATAGTGATGTAGAAGTCTGTCTGCAACTACCAGAAGGAAATGCAGGTGGCATAGACTGATGGCACACACTGCAGATCCAGGGAGTTTTAGGAGGCAGAAGGGAGAACTGTCTGAAATGGCAGTAAGGAACAAACAGAAAACCTAACCAAACTCTACCACCAGAGATTGGTGTCCTACAGCTGGTACTTAAAGACTGCGGAAGAAGCAGGATCCTCACAAATGAGTTAGGATTTAGTTAAAACAAGAAGGTAAAGGGAATGTTCAGAGAAGAGAGGGATATAGAAGATGCGCTGATGATGAACCTAGTTCTAGAGGGCAAAGTGGTAGGGTTTCACAAGGAGCCAAGAGGCATTTCCCTGATTACTGCTAAAATGAAGCATCTTTTCACAGGTTTACAAGCTATTCAGGTTTCCCACAATTTTTTATTGTTTTTTTAAATTAATTTTAGCTCTTTATAAATTTTGATATATAGTATCTTCTCCCAGTCTTACCTTTAATTTTTTTAGCTGAGTTTTTTAGCATATAAATTTAATTTTACATAACTTATGCATGAATTGTGTTTTTTGTCTTATCTAGGAAAGTCTCTCCTATTTCAAGGTAATAAAAACATCCTTCCAGATAGTTTTAAATTTTTGTTTTCACATTTGGGCTTTAGTTCATCAATAATTTATTTTTTATATATGATATTAAAATGTCCTTCCATTTTATTTCTAATTTAATTGCACTTACAGTCAGAGAACATGTTCTGACTTCTGTGACTTCTATTTATTGAGACTACGTTTATGACCTAGTATGTGGTCAATTTTTGCATGTATGTTCTGTGTACACTATTTCTTGAGTGCCAATATACACATACAAACACACACATATTATATATTTACATGAGGTCAAGCATAATTGTACTCCTAATTCTATAACCTTACCATTTTTTTCCTGCTTGATCTATCAGTTTCTGAGTAAAGGATATTAATATTTCCTAGTATGATTATGAAGATACTTTTCCTATTATAATTCTGTTAGTTTGGGCTATACATATTTCAAGCCTATGCTATAAGCTACATAAAAATTTACTATTGTTATACTTCGTAGATGATTATTCTTTTTACCCTTATGTAATTATCATCTTTATTTTGTCAATGCATTTCACGTTGAATCCCATCTGATTTGATATGACTAACTTCAGAGTATACCTAGAATACCAAGTATCTACCTGGAATTTCTTCTATCCCTATGTTTTTTGTCTTTCCTTGAAGTCTTAAATGTGTCTCTTGTAAGCAACATATATCTCAATCTGAAATGAGAGGTTTAGTTCAATTAACTGGCTTTTAAGCAGTTAGCTTAACCTGAGAAGCTCCAGTGGCACGACTAGTTAACAGACAGTACTTATAAGGAGTGAATTTAAGCAGTTTACATATATTATCTTTGGTAATATATTTATGCTTAATATCCACCACCATCTTTTGTGCTTTTTATTTACCATAATTTTTCTTTTCTTTCTCTTGACTTTTACTGGGTTGAAAAGCTTTGGTTTATTTACTTCCTCTTTTCCTCTATTTGGTAATCATGGCTGCTTTCAGTAGACAACCTTAAATTTTTATCATACACATTTACTTCATATTTTCCTAACAAAACCTTCTTCCTAAAAGACAAGGATTTTATCCTAACTCCCTTTCAACTCCCTACAATCCAGCTTTCATGTGAATATTGTCTAAAACTACAGTTCCATTTTTCTAAATCTGATTGTGTGTGTGTTTTCAAACCATCAACTGTTATTGAGATTTACAAACATATTTTACAGATACTTTTTTAACAAGCTCCTTTCTCCACCTTACCTTTTCTTCTTGAAGTTCATCTTTAACAGTTCCTTCATTAAGGGTCAGTGGGTAGCAAACACTTAGTTTTTGTCTAAAATATCTAAGAATGGCTTTATTTTACTCTTGTACTTGGCTGAGCATAAAATTCTAGGTTAAAAGTAATTGTGTCTTACAACTTCGAATATATTGCTTCATTGTCCTTTTGTGCATAACAAGTCTATTAATCTGTCATTCCTCTGTGGTTTTGTTTACTTCCTGGTATTTTTAAAGAATTTTTTCCTTAACCTTAACATTTTCAGACTCCCTAAAACATAGCTAGGTATATAAATCTGTTTTTACTTACCCAGATCAGCTCCACAGTTACACTGTGAAGCCCTTGAGAACTCAAAATGAGAAAATTTTCCAACATTATCTTTTCAAATATTCAATGCCTACTATTTATCCTCTACTTTCAAAAGTCCTGGAATCAATCTTTCTTATTTTCCATCTCATTAGGTCTCTGAGGTATGTTTTAAATTCTCCACAGTAGTGTCTTCCAATTCACAAATTCCCTTTGTCCAATACAACATCTACTCCATTAATTATGGGTTTTCTTAAATTTCATTGGCATTTTCATTTATAAGATGTCTAATTGGTTCACTTTCACCTATAAATGTTCAAAATTAATGTCCATCTGAATTATTTAAGAATTTTCCTTTTTGTTTATAGTTATTCTTTCCTTTGAAGAAATTAAGCTCATTTATTTGCAAGTCTTCTTCAGGAAAATGCCCTTTTTTTCATTATGTCTCATTCACAGAATGTGTTATCTATATTTTATAACATTATTTTCTTGACATGGTTTGATATTTTACTTCATAAGTTCATTTTGAGTCTAAATTTCTTGTATTTTAGTTCTTCACTTTGCTCACCCTCACTCCATGTGTACCAGTGTTACGATGACCACCATCTAGCCCACTATGATCTCACTTCCTGAGGTCTCTTACTGGGGACTTAAATCTCTCACCTTCCAAGAATACAGTAGAACCACTCATAAACCATAAGCCACTCCCTTGTACTGCTTCAGGCATCAAATCACAGAGCACAACCCCAGGAAGACTGTAGCTTTTTTTGCTCCTAATGTAGAACCCTGTGCAAGCCTAAAATTTTATACTACAAGCTTCGATCTTTTTCCCCATCATAATCAGGGCATTTCAGCCTCCTTTACCTCTTAGAGTTTTCGATTAGGTTTGTGTCCCCAACTCCACCTACCTGTCAATGTGTTTGCTTTATTTCTGATCCACGGAGATGGTTATCTTATTTTTGAAAGTCCTTTGTCTTTTTAATTAAAAATAATTTTTTATCATTGAGGAGTATGTGAGGAGGAGTATGTATGTGAGAAGTCAGGGATTTTCTTAAGAACTCACAATGACATTTTGATTAGAAGTTCATGTTTTCCTTATGTGAAGTTTTTGGCTTGCAGAATCATATTGGTATATTTAATAACACCAAACCAAAATAACATATACAAAAAGTTCAGAGAAAATAACTATGAATTAAAAAGCTAACTAATCACAAACTAAAATTCTTTTAAAAATAAAGTAGGCTTGCATTCTCTAAAATTTTAATAAACCAACGTGAAAATATTTAGAGACAATACTCTTACTATTCTACAATGTAAAGACACTGCTATACCAAGAAAGAAAATCATAAAGAATTCACAAATATGGGATGTGCAGCAGGGTTAAGAGCATAAACTAGAAATTAACGGCTTGGGTTCAAATCCTGGCTTTGTCATTCACTAGCAAGTTACATAGCTTCTTCCTACTTCAGTTTCCTCAGTTTTTAAATGAAGATAATAATGCCTACGCTGAAGGACTGTGACAAGAAGCAAATAAATTTATATTTGTAAAGTATTTAGTAAAGCTGGGTATATAGTGTATACACACATTTGTTAACTAAAGAATGCTACAATGATTTTTACAGGAAGACAAAATACACAATATTAATTGTCTCAATGAAATTAAAAGTCAATAAGTAGAAAGCTGTATGTGCTGTACCTGTTTAGTATTTTTATGAGTGCCTTGAATTGTCCTCTTTGATTTTCCACCAGTTTGGCATTTAGATTTTCCTTCAAGGAAGAATAAATAGACAGTCAAATATAAAGGAAAACAAATGGATAATACAAAATTGAACTACACAAATCATTTCTAATACATAATATCCTTCCAGAGACCACAGAACAGTACAATCTATGCATGGTCAATATAAAATAAAAAACAAGCTTCCAATGTACCGGAGACTGATTTTACTGAATGGCTTTCTCAGAACAGGAATAAATCAACTTCTTTAAAAAGTCAGATATACTAACAATTTAAAAACAAGGTCAAGTTAGTGATACTCCTCAACTTAAAAACAGGTCAAAAAATACTTCTTTGAATTCAAATTTTATTTTAACAATCAAATCAAGAATATATTTTTTACCATTTAAAAACTCAGTATTTTGACTAATTTATCTGATTTATGAAATACACAGTTTTATTGGAAACAGAAGTTTTCAGTTCCTTGTATTTTTGCCATCATATAGGTCATTCTCACCTGTTTCTCACCCATAGTTAGAAAGATGCTAACTACTGTTTTATACTTACAATCAATCTATTCTTGAAAGCAAGACAAAACAGGAATAAGATTCTATATGTAATGTATAACAGAATGACTTTCCTTTCTGCAAAACAATTTTGGACCAGGACCCATGAAAGAAGTACAAATGAAGTGAGCCATAATACTTACTAACAATTTATCTGCACATAAGTGGGCCTCCCTCAACTGTTCTACTAGGGATGAAGGCATAGAACTCTGAACTCACCTACACAGCCCTTATATTATTCATCCTTTGATTATAGAGAACAAGATACCAGCAGGCTTTTTAGAAAATCCAGTAGAATAACCAGCTTACAACAAGTACCAGAGGAAACAGAAATAAAACAAAAGAAGAAAACTTTTAAAAACTGAAGTACTGTCCCCAGAAATATGTGAATATATAGTATAGCCATAAATGAGAACAAGCTGCTATTTTTTAAAAGGAAAATAAAAATTTTCCTATTATTGGCAAAGTTCTGACAATATAAAATAATCCTCCAAAATTATGAAGCTAACATTCTTCTTCTGTCATCACTATTTAGAATTTCAGATTCTCTGTGCTCATAGTTCTGTTATTTTGCAATAAGCCTGAATGAAGCTTTAAAATTGTACTGGCCAATCTTTTATGTACTTACATGCAAAATCAGGTTACATACAGAGATGTCATACAGAGATATACAGGGTTGTATTTTCTTTAGTTTTATGGGTTTTGACTAGAAGAAACTTTAATAAACCTCAGATTTATATAATAAAAGAACCCATGGAAAATAAAATTTCATAAGATAAAATTAATCATATATAGCAACCATAAGACATTTTTAGGTTTTATGTTATTACTTTTATAGTAAGTATGTTAATATATATTCTCTATCAAAGAATTTAAAAATGTACAGTAAGCTTCCTTATGAAAATTTTAACTAATATAGAGGAGAAAAGTTAAAATGGTAGTGTAGCATGGAGACCCTGAGCTTGTCTTATCCCTGAAACTCAGCTAGATCAGCACCAAACCATTCTGAACACCTAGGAAATTGATCTGCAGATTAACACAACAATCTAGATAACCTGAGCCACAGAACTCAGCAGATACCCACTGCAGAGAGGTGAACTAGGGGAGAGAAAAGCCACAGATAGCTGTTTCTGCAGAGAGAAGACAGAGAAAGGGAGAGTGTGTAGCACATCAGGAGAGTGTGGGAAAAATACTCCCCTGAAAGTAGCTAGAGAGAAAGAGAAAGGAAGAGTGAAAACACTTGCAGGGAACTGAACAAGAAATCTGTTCCCCAAAACCACTGACAGGAAGAAAGGAGAGGGTTTCAATACCACCAGGATTCTATAAACAGTGGAGCACAGAGTCTGAAGTTCTGAAACTCAGTGGCTGGTGCTCTGGTGAGGAAATAGGGTGAATTCCCAGGAGCAGGCAGAGGGATCTGAGGGGTCCATGTGTCACCCCAGAAGAAGTGGTTCCCTTGCTTGGAGTGCATTTGGTAGAGGCCACATGGCTTACATTAAAAGAATTATTCACCACGATCAAGTGGAATTTATTCCTGGTATCCAGGGCTGGTTTAATATCTGCAAATTAACCAATGTGATACATCACATTAATAAAAGAAAGGATAAGAATGAGATGTAGAAAAAGCATTTGACAAAATATAGCATCCTTTCTTGATAAAAACCCTCAAGAAAGTAGGAATAGAAGGATCATACTTCAAAATCATAAAGGCCATATACAAAAGACCCACTGCTAATATCATTCTCATTGGGAAAAACGGAGAGCTTTTCCCCTAAGGTCAGGAACATGACAAGGATGTCCACTCTCATCACTGTTATTCAATATAGTGTTGGAAGTCCTCGCCTCAGCAGACAACACAAAGAAATAAAAGGCATCCAAATCAGCAAGAAGGAAGTCAAATATACACTTTTCGCAGACAACATTATACTCTATATGAAAAACCCAAAAGACTTGTAGGACTTATCCATGAGATCAGCGAAGCCACAGGATATAAAATCATGTACAGAAATCGGTTGCAATTCTATACACCAATAATGAAGCAGCAGAAAGAGAAATCAAGGAATCGATCTCATTTACCATTGCACCAAAACCGTATCTTATCTTCTATAAGATATCTACGAAGAAACCTAACTGAAGACATGAAAAGTCCCTATGCTTAAAACTATAGAAAGTTTATGGAAGAAACTGAAGAAGTCACAAAAAATTGGAAAAACATTCCATGCTCATGGATTGTAAAAACAAATATTGTTAAAATGTCAATACTACCCAAAGCAAGCTACATACTCAATGCAATCCCTATCAAAGTAACACCAGCATTCTTCACAGAGATAAAATAAACAATTCTAAAATTAGTATTGAACCAGAAAAGACCTCGAATATCCAAAGCAATCCTGAAAAAGAAAACCAAACCTAGAGGCATCACAATTCCAGACTTCAAGCTATATTACAAAGCTGTAATCATCAAGACAGTATGGTTCTGGCACAAAACAAACACATAAATCAGTGGAACAGAATAGAGAACTCAGAAACGGACGCACAAACATATGGCCAACTCATCTTTGATGAAACAGACAGAATATCCAGTGGAAAAAAGACAGTCTCCTTCAGCAAATGGTGAGGGAAAAAACTAGAAAACAACATGCTGAAGAATGAACCTGGACCACTTTCTTAAACCATTCGCAAAAGTAAACTCAAAATGGATTAAAGATCTAAATGTAAAACAGGAAGCCATCAAAATCCTAGAGAAGAAAAAAGGCAACAACCTCTTTGACCTCAGCTGCAGCAACTTCCTACTTGACATGTCTCCATGCAAGGGAAACAAAAGCAAAACTGAGCTATTAGGGCCTCATCAAGATAAAAGGCTTCTCCACAGCAAAGGAAACAATCAGCAAAACTAAAAGGCAACCAATGGAATGGGAGAACATATCTGCAAATGACATACCAGATAAAGGGTTAGTATCCAAAATCTATTAAGAACCTAATCAAACTCAACACTCAAAAAACAAAATAATCCAGTGAAGAAAAGGGCAAAAAACCGAACATTTTTCAAAAGAAACATCCACATAGTTAACAGACACATGAAACAATGCTCAGCATCACTCACCATCAATCAGAGAGATACAAATCGAAACCACAATGAGATACTAGTTCACACCTGTAAGAATGGCTAAATTTAATAACTCAGGAAACAAAAGATGTTGGCAAGGATGCAGAGAAAGAGGAACCCTTTTGCACTGCCGATGGGAATGCAAACTGGTTCAGCTACTCTGGAAAACAGTATGGTGTTTCCTCAAAAAATTAAAAAATAGAACTCCCCTATGATCCAGCAATTGCACTACTAGGTATTTATCCACAGGATACAGGGTGCTGATTTGAAGGGGCACATGCACACCAATGTTTATAGCAGCACTATTGACAATAGCCAAAGTATGGAAAGAGCCCAAATGTCCATCGACTGATGAACTGATAAAGAAGATGTGGTGCATACACACACACACACACACACACACACACACACACACACACACACAAAATGGAATATTACTCAGTAATCAAAAAGGATGAAATCCTGCCATTTGTCACAACGTGGATGGAACTAGAGTGTATTATGCTAAGCGAAATAAGTCAGAGAAAGACAAATATCATAGGATTTCACTCATATGTAGAATTTAAGATACAAAACAGATGAACATAAGGGAAGCAAAAATAAAAAAAGCAAAAGGAGACAAACCATAAGAGAACTCTTAAATACAGAGAACAAACTGAGGGTTGCTGGCAGAGTGTTGGGTGGGGGGAAGGCCTAAAAGGGCATGGGGAGTTAAGGAGGACACTTGTTGGGATGAGCACTGGGTGTTATATGTAAGCAATGAATCACTAAATTCTATTCCTGAAATCATCATTACACTATATGTTACCTAACTTAGATTTAAATTAAGACAAAATTTTTTTTTAGCTAGTATAGAGATAAATTCAAAAAGATAAATCTGGGGCACCTCCGTGGCTCAGTTGGTTAAGTGTCCAACTTCAGCTCAGGTCATAATCTCACAGTTTATGAGTTTGAGTCCCACTTCAGGCTCTGTGCTAAAAGCTTAGAGCCTGGAGCCTATTTCAGATTCTATGTCTCCCTCTCTCTCTGCCCCTCCCCAACTCACATTCACTCTCTCCAAAAATAAACATTTTTTTTTTTTTAGTTTTGAAGATAAATTTAGGGACGCCTGGGTGGCTTAGTCGGTTAAGCGTCCGACTTTCGCTTAGGTCATGATCTCGCGGTTCGTGGGTTCGAGCCCCGCGTCGGGCTCTGTGCTGACTGCCAGCTCAGAGCCTGGAGCCTGTTTCAGTCTGTGACTCCCTCTCTCTCTGACCCTCCCCTGCTCACGCTGTCTCTCTCTCTCTCTCTCTCTCTCTCTCCTAGAAATAAATAAAATATTTAAAAAAAAAAAGATAAATTTAATTTCCTTCTCTACTTGGTAATTTTTTATTCAAAGTAACTGCTCCTTAAAGTATCTAGGAAGACTGACAAAGAAAAGCTACTGAGGGAGGACTAGTCCAAAAAGATTTTTTTAAGGCTTATTTTTGAGAGAGAGAGACAAAGCGTGAGCAGGGGAGGGACAGAGAGAGGGAGATACAGAATCTAAAGCAGGCTCCAGGCTCTGAGCTGTCAGCACAGAACCCAACGTAGGCCTTGAACCCGAGCCATGAGATCATGACCTGAGCTTAAATCAGGCTCCTAAACAACTGAGCCACCCAGGCACCCCTAAACAGGTATTTTAATATACTATAATGCCTCTATAATTAAAACAGCATGGTCTTCATGAATTAGATGAACAGCTCAGTGAAATAGAATATTCTACATATAGAAATTCAATTTTTGATAAGCTGAATCTCAAAAAAATGGAGCAAAGAGAGACTTTATAGAAAGTGATGCTGGAGCAATTTGTTTACCATATGGAAAATATAAAATTAGATCCACACCTCACACTATATGTAAGAATAAACTACAAATGGATCAGAGATAAAAGTGTAGAAAATAAAGATAAAAATAGGAATAAATGTTTAAATAAAAAAGTATAAAAAACAATACAATGTAAAAAATATGTACACATAAAGTAAATTCAAAAGAATAAAACACAGATGAACTCTTATATAGCTTGAAACATCCTGCTGGGTAACAGTGTCCTCAAAGAAGAATATGTCAAAAGGAAACAGGAGCCAGCTTAAAACAGGTCTCCCACTGACAGAACAATTAAGACAAACCTAGATCAATTTAAGCATCAAAATAGAGTGATAGATTATAACTCATGAAATAAGAAATCATGACCCCATGCAAATTTAAATAAATATGAACTTACACATATAAACACAAAGGGAAAAGAGAAAGTTCTTTCTTACATTAGAATGTCAGCTAACAGGGATGTCTGGGTGGTTTAGTTGATTAAGTGCTGATTTTGGCTTAGGTTATATCACAGCTTGGGAGTTCAAGCCCTGAGCCAGGCTCTGTGCTGATGGCTCAGAGCCTGGAGCTTGCTTTGGATTCTGTGTCTCCCTCATTAACGTGTGTGCATTCTCTCTCTCTCTCTCTCTCTCTCTCTCTCTTAAAAACAAATAAATAAACTTAAAAAAAAGTCAGCTCAGGGCACCTGGGTTGCTTAGTTATTTGAGCCTCCAACTTTGGCTAAGGTCATGATCTCATGGCTCAGGAGTTTAAGCCCTGCATCAGGCTGTCTGCTGTCAGCTCAGGGCCTGCTTTGGATTGTCTGCCCCGCCCCCCCCCCGCCCCCGCCCTTCCCCACTCATGCTCTCTCTCTCTCAAAAATAAATAAATAAATCTTTTTAAAACATGTCAGCTAATAAATATAGAAGGAACACTAGGGTTAGCAAATCACCATTTTGCAATCACCAGAGTAATAACTTACTCAGCTAAGAGCTGAAAGTAGTGGGTAGACTATTTTAAGAGATGTTTACACAGTTTCAAACGATCTTACCACAAATTACTTATTGATTATAAAGGAAAAAGTTAGTTACTTAACAGTGGAGAAACTCAGAAGATACCTCCTTAACCAAATGGTAAACGCTGACATCATAGTAACAAAACAAAACCACTATCATGTGCCTCCTCTGATGCCCTGAAAAGGACACAACATAATTTCTACAGAATCCCTCCAAAAATATATAACTAAATCTAATCATGAAAGGACATCACGCCAACCCAATATGAGGATACTCTACAAGCCCTCAGAAAACTTCAAAGTGAGGTGCCCTTTGGCACACTCTACCCTCCTTTTTTCAATATCCTTATCCAATCTCTGGATCCCCAGGATCTAGGGAGCGCTCACAATCATTCTACACACTGAAGTGAAAGGACTAGCTCAAATAATAACTAAAGAAATATACTCATCTTTTATTTTCTAAAACATTATATTAAACTGTACCTAGGTTACTGTGGTGAATACAGTAAATTTTTTAAAGCTTGTTTATTTCAGAAGAATTTAATAAAAGAAAAAAATCTAAATCTCCTATAACTTAAAAAAGAAAATTAATAGGCCGATCATAACCCACCTTCCTTCCTATATAAAGAGCAAAACTAACACTTTTGAGAAACCATTTGTGTATCAGCAAGATAAAAAAGCAACAAAAAAGGTTATTTCCTATTTAATGTATGCTAATTTGCCCAAGAGTTTGAATTGTAAATTGTTTTCGGTCTATCTACTGTTTAGGGCTAAATATATCCTCCTAATTTACAACGAAAACGAAACTTTTGAAAAATACATACCATCATCATCTTTACTTTCTAGTGGAACACTCCAAGCTATCAGGTTTCTTGCTGTACGACCCTCCTCCGCAACTATTCTCCTTACTTTGTCATGACTATTAGAGCGCTGGAACGAAGCCTGTAGAGAAAAGTGAATATTTATTATACTATTAGACTAGTCAACATACAAAATTTATTTGGCTGACAAATTCATTATTTCTCACATTTTCTCATAAAGGAAACAGTTAAAACTAATCTGGGATTGAAAGGTTAAACAACGAAAAGAAAGTAAGTCACAGATTTTTATTTCTACAAAGACTGATTTTACAACTTTAAAAATAAATTATTTCAAGAATGAATACAATCTTCAGTTTGGAAATGTGCCCTAAGAAGCACAAATACTGCTGTGTACACACAGCTGCATCACCACTTACATATCACAGGTCTGATCCCTCTGATTTCAATCCCACAGCTAGGGCTCGTTTTAGTCTTTCCCTTTCTCCCTTTGTAATTTCTTTCTCTGCCAGTCAGAAACCCAGTTCTCATTATCTAAATTTACTTACCTGTTCAATTCTAATACACATATAAAACAGCTTCAGAATGCAAAATCCGCATCTCTGTGAAACATATTTATTAATAAGATTACATTTCTATACAGTTCTTATCTTTAGCCTTAAAGCATACAAAGCACTGCATTTTGTTTTCCAAAATTACTTGTATTAGTACTTCCCATCCTCACCACTTTCAGTGTAATTACATTATTCACTTATATGTTACTCTTTACATTCCATTTTGGGTTCTCCTCCCCTACTAGTTAATTTTCATTGCTTGTTTATTGCAGGAGTATGTGAAAGAAAGCAATACATTATTCTCAACCAAAGAAACTTACTGACCAGTAGTATGACTTGAAGAGAAGAAAAAGGCACTACTGTCTAAATCACGGGTCAACACACTTCTACAAAGGGCCAGACCATACAATCTCTGTGACAACTACTCAATCATGCCTTTTGTGTGAAAGCAACCGGAACTTAACTTTTACATCTTTAAAATAAATACCTACCCCTACATTCCTTCATTCCTCTGATCTTACACTGGATATCCACATGGCATCTACTTACCTAACTCATAAATTTACACCAAAACTCATTAATCTGTGATCACTATTCCAAGTCCATCTTGTGCAAAATTCTTGAAACCTCTCTATTCCCATGACTTCCAATCAATTTCACACTATGAAATCTCCTTTTGATTAAACACAACTTCCATTGATTATTAGTTCTATAGAAACTTAGGTTGGAATCTATCATTTAGGTTACTTAATCATTGTTTAACCAAGAAGTATAACTGTTTCTTTCAGGCCAGATGAACGAGTTTAAATAGGTGGCCTAGTTTTCGACTCTTTCTCAGATAATTTCAGGTATTTCCAATAATTATGCAATCACATAAAATCTTATAGATAGGTAAATGGAGATATATATCAGATCACAAAATTCATTATTCTACACATTATTCTCTAACTGAAGAGTCTTGATAAAGTAATGAATTTCTAGGAATACAGAGATCACAAGATAGCAATGCTATAGTAATGCCTGAACAGAACACTTGAAATCTAATATTCTTTTTTTCTATAAACATTTCAGTTCTACCATAAATTTTGCAAAGTTAGCTTTTATACTCAGTGCACATGCACACATTCAAAAAAAAGAGCCACCAGCTCAACTCTATTTTAATTCTAATAATTCATATGCAAAAACATTATTAACATTCATCTTACTACAACACCTGACTGAAAACCATTTTTCCATAAAAGTACATGTGCATTCTGTAATATATGCTGAGTGAACTCTTCAATAAACTCATAAATTCTAGTCATTTTTAACAACCCTATTATTAGAAAGATGTCAGTAGTAACTTAAAGTACAATAGTTTAAAACATTTTAATCTCAGCATCAGGGTTTGGTATTCAATAAATGACTCTGAGATACTGCATAACATTACAGATATCTATTTCAAACAAAATTTTGATCTAGGTTCTTTTCTTCCAGGATACTTAAACAAAATATATTATTTTCATCCAAAGTCACAGTGTGCCACCTAGTGCCATATGGAGATTTTGCAGAGGCTTGTTCAAGTACTAAATGTTTCAATAAAGGGAATAAATGTCAGTCTTGAATTAAAGTTTTTATGTTTAACTCCCAGTTTACGATTTAAGTATGTAATTTCTTAGATTGGAAAAAGAAGTTTTAACTCATCTTTCTCCTAAGGCTAAAAAATTCTGATTAATTTCCACTTTAAGCAACTTTGTTCATAATCCTGAACTGGTTTCCACTTTAAGCAACTTTGTTCATAATCCTGAACTGGTTATTAAATTTTTATGTTTGTACCTCCATAAAAAAATCTACTTCTTATAAATTGTTCAAAATCCATCCATAATACTACTTGCTCATAAAATAAAATTCTTGTCCTCTTTAAGTTGGTTTTTCAGCTTTCCAAATAATTCAGGAAAGACCCTTCTTTTAATGTTTTTTATTTTATTTTTGAGAGAAATAGAGAGTGAGCAGGGAAGAAGCAGAGAGAGGGAGACAGAGGATCCAAAGCAGACTCTATGCTGTCAGTACCGCCACCATGTGGGGCTCGAACTCACAAACTGCAAGATCATGACTGGAGCCCAAGTTCGATGCTTAACCGACTGAGTCCTACCCAGGTGCCCAAAGACCCTTTCTTTTAAATTCCCACTACTAAAGCCCTTCATATTTTAAGTAGAATGAAGAGAAGATTACCAGTCACTGAACACCAGGAGCACATTAAAACTAAGAATTGTAGCATTTACGATTCTAATGAGACAGTTGAAGCATTTACATTTTTACAAGCCACAAACTTATCTGAGAAAGTGAGTAACTGGTTCAATTTCCCTAAAAGAATGATAACTTTGTCAGATCTTACGGGTATTTCACATCTTTCTAAAGGCTGAATAAAGCCATAGATGAACTGAGGCTGTCTACATTATCACAATGGACAAAAATAAATTACAATTTTATATAAGCTACATTGTTTTGAGATCTCTGTTAGAAGTTATCAAATATTACCAATTTTATCCCCATATATATCTTGAAAGTGTAAATCCACTAGTATTACTATAATCTGAGCCATTACCAATTCAAGAATAAATTATTATAACAGACTCTGAGACAGAGACAATATCTTCACCAAAACCACTAGATTTTTCTCCTGCTAAGCTAGTTAATACTTCCCGGTTTCTCACAAATAGACCATGTGGCTGAATTCCACACACTAAAATATAGGCAAAAATTAAGTAAGTAATTTCTAGGCCTTGCTTATTAAAAAAAAAATCTCATGCATCACCATTTGTGTTCTCTCTCCCTTTTCTCCCACTTACTGGCCAGATGCAGAGGATCTGGCACAGAACTCTTTCGATAATGAGTCAAAAAACAAAAGTAGATTTGGTCCCTGAATTACAATGTAAAAGGCTAAATGCTGAATACCTGCACTGAACTATTACATGAGTATTAAATATCCCTTTTGCTTATTAAGAGCTCGGGTAATTCAGACCAAGCATCCACTTGAGAAAAACTGTAAGAGCTGAACAAAATATTTTTTTAACATTTGTTTAAAGCACCAGAAACAAGTGAAGGAAGCAAATAATCACAGGGCCATGATCAGGGAAAATAATAAATTTAAAGATATGGGTCCAGCAATCAGGGCTGCTTTTGCCCTAGAGGCACCTGGGAATTTCAATGGACACAGCCTTGGCAGAAAAGTTGAGCAGAGTTTGATAGATTCACAAAGGTATAGAAATACAATCTGTCGAGGGCAACCCCAGGCATTAGAATGAAACCCAGAAGTTTCATCCCAAGAATAAGAGTAAACTAGAAATAGATAAGCCCTCACAAAATATGAAGCCCGTTTTGAATCATCTAGTGTCCCTAGACATCGGCCAAAAAGAAAACTAAATTTTCTAGGGAATTCAGTATCAGCTTAGGCATCAAATTACCTATTACATTATCCACATATAATATCTGAACCCAATCAAAAGTTATCAGGCACACTGGGAAGTATGTCAAATATCTGAAAATCAAGAGAAAAAAACAGAAAACAGAAATATACCTATACATGATCCAAATAATGAAATTATCAAACAAAGATTTTAAGGTAATTCTACTTAATATGGCCCAGAAAATTAAGAACAGAGAAGGATAGATCCAAACAGAAATTATAAAACTAAAAAAAAAAAAAAAATTAACTGAATAAGAACTCAAAGTATGGGTTTACCAGAAAATTCGTAAATTCAACCAGACTAAAATATCTAGAATGAAAACAAAGAATAAAAAATAGAAAAGAGCAGAACAGACTAAGAAATGAAATGTCTGATATACGAGTAAAAACTGAAATCCCAGGAGAAGACAAACCAAAATGGAATTAGAGCACATAAAAGCTGAGAATTTTAGAAAACAAAATATGCTGTAGATTGAGAGTCACTATGAATCACAAAATGAATTTCCTAAATAAGACAAAATAACTACTAACAACCAAAAAAACAAAACCTTACAAGTAGCCATACCATCTTCAGAGTAGTAACAATAAAACTGACACTTGACTTCTTATCTGAAATAATTAATGCAAGAAGTCAAAGAAATAACTTCAAAGTGCTAAAAGTAAATAACTGCCACACAGAAATATGTGAAAAAATCCATTTAAAAAACTAATAAAAAATGAAGACAACCAAAGCAAACCTTGATAATATGAGTTAGGGGGATGATGAGATGGGGATTAGTGATTCATTTCCAAGTCCAAGGAGATGACAGCCTTACATTTCATAATTTACAGTTTTAAAAGCAAAATGGATTCAGAGGTTTGATTACTTAAAAGCTACAAAAGGCATTTTTAAGTAAAAATGCACATTTAAAAAATTTTCAATGAAAAAAAACAGAAATATATATATTCAACGGATATTCTAAAGGGGAAATAATGTATTAGGATAATAAAGCTCAATGAATGGGTCTGACCACAAATAAATATGGCAGAAGTTCAGTGAACTGATAAATATGACAGTAGAAAATATTTGTGTGAAAGGGCAGAGAAAAGAAATATGAAAACTCAGAACACAAAAAAGGAGGTGAGTGGAACACAGTGAAAAAGTCTAACATAGTATAAGTGGAGTCCTTGAAGGAGAAAACAGAGAGAATGGAAGAGAAAAAAAATTTTTTCAAAGGAAAAGTTTTCCAAAACTGACAGAAGATATCAGCCCAAGGCTTCCAGTAGCTCTACAAACCCCCAAGTAGGGTAAATACAAATAAAACCACACCTAAGCACACCATAGAAAAACTGACAAAAATCTATGCAAAGAAAAATCTTAAAAGCATACAAAAGGGATAAAAACCCATTACCTTTAAAGGAGTGATAAATAAAACTGCTACCTTATTCCTCTCAGGAACAGTAAAATACAGGGGAAAAAAATGACTACAAATCTAAATTATTTATCCAGAAGAATATCCTTCAAAAATGAAAGCAGGATTTCAGGGGAAGATTGACAGAGTAGAAGAATCCTAAACTCAACTCCTCCATGGACACAACTAGATAACACCCACTTCTGTGTAAATAACCCAGAAAATGACCTAAAGACTGACCGAAGAGACTCCACATGTAAACATAGAGAAGAGGCCACATCAAACACATTAGGAAGAACACAAGTGCTGTCAGGAAACAAGCTGACCCACAAGACTGTCCAAAGAAGGAAGGGTCACTGCAAGCACAGAGGAGGAAGAGGAGCTGACCCCATACTGGGCACACCAGGAAAATC
Source organism: Hyaena hyaena (assembly GCF_003009895.1). NCBI lineage: Eukaryota > Metazoa > Chordata > Mammalia > Carnivora > Hyaenidae > Hyaena > Hyaena hyaena. The sequence goes on from NW_024080769.1 coordinate 1,003,816, forward strand.
AAAAGGGCTTACTTTCTGCTGTTCTTAGAGTCACCAGGGCTTAACACTTGGGAGTTTAAAAATCAGGAAACTGAGTCCCTGCTCTTAAAGAGAGAGCACAACAAGTAGCCCTGCTGAGACACACCACAGAAGCAGAAGTCTGAAAAACACCTGGAGTATATGGGAGGGAGATTTGTTTAGTAATCTGAGAGCACATGCTGGAGGGGAAAGGATCTTTGGGAGACTTCTCCAAGAACAAAAGGGCTGACACAGGCCATTTCTCTTCTCTGATCCCCAGACTAGATACACAGATACCTGCAAGAACAATCAAAGTGCCAGTATTCTTCACCTAGCTTGCTAACAGTGTGCCCCAACTCATATACCCCTGTGGACATGCTTCTTCCATCCTGGCCTTGGCAGGAGTATATTCAAAGTTGTGCCACAAGTGTAGTATTATGAAAGCAGCCTCAACGGAGGCCAGCACCACTCCAAAGTGACTCCTGCCTGGGTAGGAGGAGAAGATAACCACATATTATAGTTCAACTGTGGCCCCAGCAGTGGACTGGAGACAGACATCTGATCTCATTGAAGGACCCACCCACCCACCAATTAAAGCATCCCAGGGGACAACACACGGAAAGCACTCTGCAGTTTGGTGTGACCAAACTCTGCCCACAAAAGGCAAAGAAAGCCACTGCAGATAATTGTACTGAAGGCAAACGTAAGTCAGCCACAATGGTAGTTGCATTCAACGCATATAAAAGATACTTCCAAAGTGCCACCTTCTAATGAAAAGGGGACATTTCACTCCAGGACACTACATTCTTCATAAGGTCATTACTTATAAAAGCAGGAGACCTAGCTGACACAGAGAGTTAGACAAAATGATAAAAAGAAAGAAGCAAATAGTATACCTGGTGAGAATTTAAAGTAATGGTCATAAAGATACACACTGGACTTTAGAAAAGAGTGGAGGACTTCAGTGAGACCCTAAACAAGGACATAGAAAAAAAAAGACGTGAAGAAATCAAAACTGAAATTAAAAATACACTAGAGAGAATGAATAGTATTAGAAAGTAGTGACCTGGAGGATAGAGTAATGGAAAGGAACCCAATCTGAATGGGAAAGGGAAACAAATTAATGAAGAATGAAAATAGATTAAGGAAAAGCAGAGACACCATCAAGCATAACAACATGTGCATTATAGGGATCACAGAAGGAGAAAGAAAAGAGTGCAAAAAATGTATTTGAAAAAAACATTTTTGTAAACCTCCCAAATCTAGAGAAGGAAACAAAAATCCAGATCCAGAAGGCATAGAGAGCCACCAATACAATCAACAAAGGAAGTCCACATGAAGACAGAGGAATTAAAATGACAAAAGGTAGTGATAAAAAGATAATTTCAAAACCAGCAAGGGAGGAAAGAAAAAAACAGTTACACACAAGGGAAGCACCATAGGCTGTCAGCTGATTTTTCAGCAGAAACCTGTAGGCCAAAAGGGAGTGGCATGACATAGTCAACATGATGAAAGAAAAGAAAACTACAACTAAGAACATTCTATCCAGCAAGGCTATTATTCAGAACATGAGATAAAGAGTTTCCCAGACAAACAAAAGTTAAAGGAATTCATAACCATTAAAAGGACCTTATAAGAAAGGGCAAAATGTACTTTTTGAGTGGAAGGGAAAGATTATTAACAGGGTAAGAAAAATACAAAGCACAAAAGCAGAAAATTAAGAATATCCATAAAAGGGGCGCCTGGGTGGCTTAGTCGGTTAAGCGTCCGACTTTCGCTTAGGTCATGATCTCACGGTTCGTGGGTTCGAGCCCCGCGTCGGGCTCTGTGCTGACTGCCGGCTCAGAGCCTGGAGCCTGTTTCAGAGTCTGTGACTCCCTCTCTCTCTGACCCTCCCCTGCTCATGCTGTCTCTCTCTCTCCTAGAAATAAGTAAAACATTAAAAAAAAAAATTTAAAAAAAAAAAAAAAAAAGAATATCCATAAAAATCAGTCCAGAGGTTCACAAGTAAAAGGATCTAAAGTATGATACCATAAATCTAAAACATGGAGGAGAAGAGGATTAAAGTTTAGTGCTTTTAGAATGAGTTCAAACTTAAGTAACTATCAACATAATATATGTTATATGCACAACAATTATTATATATAAACTTAATGGTGACCACAAATCAAAAAAACTGGTAATAGATATGAAAAAAAAAAAAAGAAAACAGATTCCACATATATCACTAAAGAAAGCCAGGAAGTTTCGAAGGGATACATGCACCCAATGTTTAATGCAGCACTATCAACAACAGCCAAACTAGGGAAAGAGCCCAAATGTCCATCAATAGATGAATGGATAAAGAAGATATGGAGTGTGTGTGTGTGTGTGTGTGTGTGTGTGTGTAGTATTACTCATCAATCAAAAAGAATGAAATCTTGCCATCTGCAACTATGTGGATGGAACTGGAGGGTATTATGCTAAACAAAATCATTCAGTCAGAGAAAGGTATCATGATTTCACTTATATGAGGACTTTAAGATACAAGACAGATGAACATAAGGGAAGGGAAGCAAAAATAATATAAAAACAGGGAGGGGACAAAGCATAAGAGACTCTTAAATATAGAGAACAAACAGAGGGTTGCTGGAGGGGTTGTGGGAGGGGAGATGGGCTAAATGGCTTTCCTGAAATCATTGTTACACCACGTACTAACTAACTTGGATGTAAATTATAAACAAATAAATAATTTTTTAAAAGCCAGCAAACTGTGAGAAAAGACAGCAAAGGAAGAAAGGAACAGAAAAGAACTACCAAAAAAACCCCATAAAACCATTTAAAAAATGGTAATAAGTACATACCTATCAATAACTACTTTGGATGTAAATGGACTAAATGCTCCTATCAAAAAATAATGTAACAGAATGAATAAAAATACAAGAACCATGTATATGCTTCCTACAAGAGGCTCATCTGAGACCTAAAGACACATGCAGATTGAAAGCAAAGGGGCTTAGGAGAGTCAAGATGGCAGGGAAGTAGGGGAACCGAAATATCCCTTGGCCTTCAAACACAGCAGTACTGAGTTCAGAACACTTGGAATACCAGGAATCCAGACTACAGAGTGAGAAAAATCTCTACAGGTGGAAAGGGACAAGGTGGTGGGACTGAGGTGCATGTTTGCAAATTGGGAGAGATAAAACAGGTGGCATAGGCAAGGAGGACGGGAACTCCTTCGGTGGAGAAACAAAAGGAAGAGAAAGAGAGGCTGTGGAAGCATGGGATTATATTTGGACAAGAGAAAAACCTCTACGGACCACAGACTAGGGAACAAGAAATACAAAGAGAGCCAGTTTCTACTCTGCAAACAGCCTTAGAAGCTAAAGATCAGAGTTATCAATGTTGCAGACTTTCCCTGGACCACGTGTGTGCATGCCTAGGGGGAAGGGAGCCAGCGCTGGGGCATGGTACCAATCTCAGGGGTCAATGGGAGAGAACAGTCCCCTCCCTTGAATACTGTGGCAAAAGGGTATACTGCTCCTCCAAGGACAAAAGACCCTCCAGGCACCAGCCAGAGGCCCTTTGCTATGCACAGTGGCACTATTCCGCTTATCCTGCTGAGCAGGATTCTTTAAGACATCAGATTTTTGAATCCCAGCCCAGCACTTAGGCATTGCAGGAGACTATGGAGCAGGACAAGCCAGCCAACCTGTGCAACCCTGTGAGGGATACCTGAACAGCATGGTTTGAGACACCTGGTCAGGGGAAGAGAACTGGGGTGTCACCACTTTCTCCATATCACCAACACAGTGGGGCTTCAGGGAAAAGGACAGCAGTCCCCAGTGGAGGCGGGATCTGCTTACACCAAAGTCCTCCCCTCGTGGCTGATAACTGCTTATCTACTGGAGTGAGACTGACACTAACCCAACCAGAGGGCCTCACATACAAACCAGCACAACCACAAAAGGAAAGAATTCTGCTCAAAAAATAGTCATGGGGATGGGGTGCCTGGGTGGCTCAGTCAGTTAAGCATCTGACTTCAACTTGGGTCATGATCTCATGGTTCATGGGTTCGAGCCCCATGTCAGGCTCTGTGCTGGCAGCTAGTTCAGAGCCTAGAGCCTGTTTCAGATTCTGTATCTCCCTCTCTCTGACCCTCCCCTGCTCACACACTCTCTCTCTCTCTCAGAAATAAATAAAATATTTTTTAAAATTAAAAAAAAAATAGTCATGGGGTGCCTGGGTGGCTCAGGCTGAGTCGTTAAGCATCTGACTTCAGCTCAGGTCATGATCTCATCATGGTCTGTGAGTTCAAGCCCCAAGTCAGGCTCTGTGCTGACAGATCGGGGTTTAGAGCCTGCTTTGGATTCTGTGTCTCCCTCTCTCTGTCCCTCCTCTGTTCATGCTGTCTCTGTCTCTCAAAAATGAATAAATATTTTTTTAAATTTTAATAAATAAAATAAAATAATAGTATTGTGGCACCTGGGTGGCTCAGTTGGCTAGGTGTCCGACTTCAGCTCAGGTCATGACCTCACAGTTCATGACTTTGGGCCCTACATCGGACTCTGTGCTGACAGCTCAGAACCTGGAGCTTGCTTCAGATTCCATGTCTCCCTTTCTTTCTGCCCCTCCTCCACTTGTGCTCTGTCTCTCAAAAATAAATATTAAAAAATTTTTAAATTAAATAAAGTAAAATAATAATCTTAAGACTAATAGCTGGGCTTGAAAAAACATAGAGGACAGCAGAGAATCTAATGCTGCAGAGATCAAGAACCTAAGAAATAGTCACGATGAAACAAGAAAGGCTGTGATGAGATACAAAATAAATTAGATGCAGTGACACCAAGAATGGAAGAAGCAGAGGGGAGAATAGGTGAAATAGAAGATAAAATTATGGAAAATAATGAAGCTGGGAAAAAGAAGGATAAGAAATTACTAGACCACAAGGGGAGACTTAGAGACCTAAGTAATTGAATAAAATGAAATAATACCCATATTATAAGAATTCCAGAAAAAGAAGAGAGAGACAGAAAGAGGCAGAAACTTTACTTGAACAAATTATAGCTAAGAAAGTCCCTGAACTGGGGAAGGAAGCAGACATCCAAATCCAGGAGGCACAGAGAACTCCCTTCAAAATCAACACAACACAGGACAAAGCCTGCCTACACCCACCACCCCCAGGCTCGACGACTAAGTCAGGGACACAGTGTACAGTAGGAGAAAGCGATCCCCCCATGGAGTGCTATGGGACAGGACAAAGCCTGTCAGGGAACCACATACTGGGTGGCACGAAGCTGCACTTCCCTACTACCAGGATGCATGGGGCGGCTGTTTCAATCCTAGCCAAGCAACAGGGCACAGGAGTTGGCAGAGGGAGACAGATCGCCTCATCTTCACCCATGGTACAGTGAGAATGGCTCCAACAGAGTGGTTTGGGACACTGGGTCAGTGGAAGAGAGACCAAGGGGTTGCCGTATTTCTCCCCACCATGACCAAAGTGGGGACTCAGGTGTCAGACTGTTGGGGCCCACAGTAAGGGCAGGACCCACCTACACTAAACCACGCCCCTGTGTTGCTGGTAACTGCATATCTACTGGAGCAGAACAGACCGTGAAGAACCAGACAGCCCCCACCTCCAGGCCAGCACTGTTACATTGCCTGGATTAATTCTCTGAAAATTCTTCTTATACAGATATATTCTTCCTTCATTTTCTCCTTCTTATATTCTCCCTCCTCTAGTCTAGTTGTTGGTTTGTTTAAGCACACATATTTAATCCATTCTCTTGATACATGTTCTACACTTCTTTCCTTACTCTGTCTCTGGAATAATTAAGCCGTATAGTTTCTCTGTCAACTTGATCATCTTTTTCCTTGTCTCCTTCTTTATTTTCCTTTCTCTCTGGATTAAGCCTTTAAGTCTCTCGGCCTGGTCAATGTTTATTTCTTCCTTTCCCCTGCCGTTGTCATTTCTCTCTTTGTATACGCTCTTCCATAAACACCACCTCCACCCTGTTCTTTACATGTAGCTGGTATTTCTGGTTTTTTGCTTTTGGTTTTTTCTTTTTTTTAAATTTGTTCATGTGTTTGCATGTTTGTGTTTTCTACATGTCTGTTTGTTTTCCTTTCCAGGGCTACTTCAAGGAACAAATCAAAGCACACCTGGTAGAAGGTCAAAAACATCACTACAAGTGGGGAAATAAGAGAACCAAAGTCACAACAACAGAGAACAAATAATACTCTCCAGAAAACACCTCCTGAAGGGTCAGGCGCTGGACAGTGTATGGCCCTCCTTTTAATATAGCAATTCTTGCAGGTGCAGAGCACATAACAAGCTTTTAAAACACGTAAGGGACTAAAAACTGGCCAAAATGACGAAACGGAAGAATTCTCAAAACAATTTCCAGGAAAAATGGCAACTAAAAAATTGATCAAACAGATATAAGCAATATAACTGAACAAAGTTAAAATAATAGTCACTAAATTAATTGCTCGGTTTGAGAAAAGCATTGAACACAGCAGAGAATCTACCATTGCAGAGACCAAGGAACTAAAAAATAGTAATAATGAATTTAAAAATGCTATAAATGAGGTGCAAAATAAAATGGAGGTGGCCACAGCACTGACTGAAAAGACAAAGGGGAGAATACGTGAATTATAAAATAAAATTATGGGAAAAGAGGAAGGTGAGAAAAAGAGAGATAAAAAAAAAAAAAATCCAAGACCATGAGGGGAGAATTGGAGAACTAAGGGATTCACTCAAATAGAACAATATCCATAATCTAGGAATTCCAGAAGAAGAGAGAGAGAAAGGGGCTGAAGGTGTATTTGAACAAATCATAGCTGAGAACTTCCCCAGTCTGGGGAAAGAAACAGACACTGAAATCCAAGAGGCACAGAGGACTCCCTTCAGAGGTAACTTGAATCAATCTGTACGACATACCAAAGTGAAACTGGAAAAATACAAGGATAAAAAGAGAATTCTGAAAGCACGTAGGGACAAACGGGCCTTAACACACAAAGGTAGACACATAAGGGTAGTAGCAGACCTATCTACTGAAACTTGGCAGGCCAGAAAGGAATGGCAGGAAATCTTCAATGTGATGAACAGGAAAAATATGCAGCCAAGAATCCCTCATCCAGCAAAAATGTCATTCAGAATAGAAGGAAAGATAAAGATTTTACCAGACAAACAAAAACTGACGGAGTTCATCACCACTAAACCAGCCCTACAAGAGATTCTTCAGACGACTCTATGAGTGAAATATTCCAAGGACCACAAAGTACCATAGACCTTACTACAAGCATGAAACCTACAGTAACACAATGACTCTAAACCCATATATTTCAATAATCACTCTAAATGTAAATGGACTAAATGTTCCAATCAAAAAATATAGGGCATCAGAATGGATAAAAAACCAAGACCCATCTATTTGCTGTCCACAAGAGACTCATTTTAGACTTGAGGACACCTTCAGATTGAAAGTGAGGAGATGGAGAATGATCTATCATGCTACTGGAAGTCAAAAGAAAGCTGGAGTAACCATACTTAGACAAACTAGACTTTAAAGTAAAGACTGTAATAAGAGATGAAGAAGGGCATTATATAATAATTACAGGGTGTATACATCAGAAAGGGCTAACAATTATAAAAGTCTGCACCAAATATGATAGCACCCAAATATATAAAGCAATTAAGCACAAACATAAGCAATCTTATTGGTAAGAATGTGGTAACTGCAGAGGACTTTAATACTCCACTAAGAGCAATGGATAGATCATCTAGACAGAAAATAGTAAAGAAATAAAGAAACAATGGCCCTGAATGATGCACTGGACCAGATGGACTTGACAGATATATTTAGAAGTTTTCATCCTAAAACAGCAGAATACACATTCTTCTCAAGTGCACATGGAACATTCTCCAAGATGCATCACATACTGAGACACAAAATAGCCCTCAAATAATATAAAAGAACTGACATCATACCATGCATATTTTTAGATCACTATGCTATGAAACTTGAAAAACCACAGGAAAAAGTTTGAAAAACCTCCAAATGCATGGACGTTAAAGAACAAATGGGTCAACCAGGGAATTAAGGAAAAAACTTAAAAATATATGGAAATAAACAAAAATGAACACAACAATCCAAACCCTTTGGGACGCAGCAAAGGCATCCCTAAGAGGAAAGCACACTGCAATCCAGGCTATCTCAAGAAACAAGAAAAATACCGGAGGTCAACGTCAAGATGGCAGAGAAGTAGGGAGCTACGCGCATTTCGCTTGCACCCATCTCTCAAACAGAGAAGGTCTGAAGTCATAGGACACTGAGCCACAGGAGTTTGGGAAGAGAAAGAGGCAGAGTACACTGGGAAGGAAACCTCACAAGTGCGTGAGTGTGAACTGGGAAGAAAAAAGCAGGACAGGACCCGGAGACACGGAGGGAGGGAAGAGAACCTGGCTTGCGTGCAGCTGCGGTGAGTGATGAGCCACGATGAGCAGTGGTGAGCTACGGGGAGTCAAGGGGAAAGGAAAGAGCAGCTGGGATTGCTCATAGAACCGTCACCGGAGAAGAGAAAAACCTCGCTTGGAAAGAGTGTTTTTTAGTTCTGGCTGGGGTGCTAACTTTGAACTAAGTGCCCCCGGTCCCAGAGGCGCCAGAAAACACTGCTCTGCTGCACTCCTGGCACCATCCCTGGTGACAGCAGCCCAGTGGCGCAGTGGCAGCAGCAGTGGTGCAGCAGCGGGCGGCGAAGCATTGGCGCAGACTCTGCAGACCTGAAGCTGCTACGTTCCCTGCACGCACGCAGGGTGCGCGGAGGCCTCGGATCCCAGGCTGTATCCCTGCTTGACTCCGGTGGATCTGAGGCTGCAATACTTCTGCCACCCCCCAATTCAATCCCTGCAGCAGGGAAGCAACGACCTGCAGGACTGTTTAGGGCGGTATAAACAAAGCCTGTACCTGGGACCTGGAAACCAGGTGGGGCTTCAGGCATAGAATACAGCCCACCTTGGCTACGACCTCAGCACAGGGAGATCTGATCCAAAGGAGTGATTTGCAACACTTGGTTGAGAAGGGACTGGGGCGACAACATTCTCCTCCCCACAACCACCAAGGCAGGGCCTCAGGGAGTTGCCAGTGGGACCCAGTGGAGGGGAGACCTGCCTATACCAAACCACGCCCATCCCTGCCAGAGAGCTGTTTTGTTGTTGCTGTTGTTGTTGTTGTTGTTGTTTTTACCTGAACCAAGGTTTGCCTGTTTATTGGTTTTGTCTGTGCTTTGGGTAGCTTTGTTCCTTCTGTGGTTGTCTGTTTTCTTTTTCCAGGGCTACCTCAAGACACAAGCCAAAGTACACATGGTGGAAAAGGGAATAACATTATGAGTAGGGTAACAAAATAACCAAATGCTCAACAAGAGAAACCAAGAGACACCATTCAAAGAACACTTCCTGAACACTCAGGCCCTGAACAGTCAAAGAGCCCTCTTTAATACAGCAGAACTCGCAGGGGCAGAGGGTACAACAAGCTTTTAAAATTAACAAGAGATAGAAAGCTAACCAAAATGACAAAACGGAAGAACTCTCCTCCGAAGAAATTCCAGGAAGAAATGACAGCTAAAGAACTGCTCAAAACAGATATAAGCAACATAACTGAACAAGAATTTAGAACAATAATCATAAAATTAATCGCTGGGCTTGAAAAAAGCAAGGAAGACATCAGAGAAACTATTTCTACAAACACTATGGAGCTCAAAAATAGTTGTGATGAATTAGAAAAATTCTATAAATGAGATACATAATAAAATGGAGGCATCCAATGCACGGATTGAAGAGGCAGAAAGGAGAATAAGTGATTTAGAAGGCACATATAAAAAAGAAGAAACTGAGAAAAAGAGAGACAAACTGATCCAGGAACATGAAAGAAGAATCTGAGAGCTCAACAATACAATCAAACAGAACAATATCCGTTTCATAGGAATCCCAGAAGAGGAAGAGAGAGGGAAAGGTGCTGAAGGAGTCCTCGACAAATTATAGCAGAGAACTTCCCCAACATGGGGAGAGAAGTAGCTGTCGAAATTCAAGAGGCACAGAAAACTCCCCTCAGACATAACTTGAATCGATCTTCTGCACAACATATCATAGTGAAGGTGGCAAAATATAAGGACAAAAAGAGAATTCTGAAAGCAGCTACGGAGAAAAGGGCCCTAACATACAAAGGGAAACCTATCAGAGTGGTGACAGACCTATCTACTGAAACTTGGCAGGCCAGAAAGGAATGGCAGGAGATCTTCAATGTGATGAACAGAAAAAATCTGCAGCCAAGAATCCTCTATCCAGCAAGCCTGTCATTCAGAATAGGAGAGATAAAAGTCTTCCCTAATAAACAAAAATTGAAAGAATCTGTCACCACTAAACCAGCCCTACAAGAAATCCTGAGGGGGACGATCTGAGGGAATGTTGCAAGGAACGTAAGGTACTAGAGACACCATCACAAACATGAACCCCACAAACGACACAATGACTCTAAGCCCATATATTTCAATAATAACTATAAATGTAAATGGGCTGAATGCTCCAATCAGAAGACATAGGGTAAGAGAATGGATTAAAAAAAAAAAAAAATCCACCTATTTGCTGTCTACAAGAAATGCACTTTAGACTGGAAGACATCTTCAGGTTAAAAGTAAGGGGATGGAGAAATATATATCATGCTACTGGAAGTCAAAAGAAAGGTGGAGAAGCTATACTTTTATCAGGCAAACTGGACATTAAACAAAGACAATAGCAAGAGATGAAGAAGGGCATTATAGAATAATTACAGGGTCTATCCGTCAGGAAGAACTAACAATTACAAATGTCTACACATCAAATATGGGAGTACCCAAATATTTAAAACAATTAATCACAAACAGAAACAATCTTATAGATAAGAATGTGCTAGTAGAGGCAAATTTAATACTCCACTTATAGCAATGGATAGATCAAATAGACAAAAAATCACTAAAGAAACAATGGACTTGAATGACATACTGGACCATAAGGATCTGACAGATATATTTAGAACTCTACATCCTGAGGCCATGGAATTCACTTTCTTCTCAAGTGCCGCACGGCACATTCTCCAAGACAGATCACATACTACTGGGACATAAAGCAGCCCTAAATAAAAATAAAAGAATTGAGATCATACCATGCACACTTTCAGATTACAATGCTTTGAAACTTGAAATCAATCACAGGAAGAAGTCTGGAAAACCTCCAAAAACATGGAGGTTAAAGAACACCCTACTAAAGAACAAATGGGCCAATCAGGCAATTAGAGAAGAAATTAAAAAAGAGACGAAACAAATGAAAATACAACAATCCAAACTCTATGGGATGCGGCAAAGGCAGTCCTAAGAGGAAAGTACATTGCACTCCAGGCCTATTTCAAGAAATTAGAAAAAGCACAAGTGCAAAATCTAACAGCTCACCTAAAGGAACTAGAGGGAGAGCAACAAGAGCACCCCAAATCCAGTAGGAGAAGAGAAATAATAAAAATCAGAGCAGAAATAAACAATAGAAACCAAAGAAAGAGTTGAACAGATCAATGAAGACAAGAGTTGGTATTCTGAAAAAATAAACAAAATTGACAAACCTCTAGCCAGGCTTCTCGAAAAGAAAGAGCACTCAAATCGACAAAATCATGAATGAAAATGGACTTATTACAACCAACCCCTCAGAAATAGAAGCAATTATCAGGGAATATTATGAAAAATGATATGCCAACAAACTGGACAACTCAGAAGAAATGGACAAATTCCTAAACACACACACACACACACACCACCAAAATTCACACGGGAAGAGATAGAAAATCTAAACAGACCCATAACTAGTGAAGAAATCGAATCAGTTATCAAAAATCTCCCAACAAATAAGAGCCCAGGACCAGATGGCTTCCTGGGGAATTCTACGAGACATTTAAAACAGAATTAATACCCAGTCTTCTCAAGGTATTCCAAAAAATAGAAATGGAAGGAAAACTTCCAGACTCATTTTATGAAGCCAGCATCACTCTGATTCCCAAGCCAGACAGAGATCCAGCAAAAAAAAAAAAAAAAAAAAGAACTACAGGCCAATATCCTTGATGAATACAGATGCAAAAATCCTCAACAAGATACCTGCAAATCAAATCCAAAAGCACATAAAAAGAATTATTCACCAAGATCAAGTGGGACACATTCCTGGGTTACAGGGCTGGCTTAATATCTGCAAATCAATCAATGTGCTACATCACATCATTATGTGATAAAATTAAAGATAAAAACCATATCATCCTGTCAACAGATGCAGAAAGAGCATTTGACAAAATACAGCATTCTTCTTAATAAACACCCTCGAGAAAGTCGGGATAGAAGAAACTTACTTAAACATCACAAAAGCCATCTATGAAAAGCCCTCAGCTAACATCATCCTCAATGGGGAAAAGCTGAGAGCTTTCCCCCTGAGATCAGGAACACGACAGAGATGTCCACTCTCACCAGTGTTGTTTAACATAGTGCTGGAAGTCCTAGGATCAGCCATCAGACAACAAAAGGAAATCAAAGGCATCAGAATTGGCAAAGAAGAAATCAATCTCTCACTTTACAGAGACGACATGATACTCTACATAGAAAACCCGACAGACTCTACCAGGATCCTACTATAGCTGATCCATGAATTCAGCAAAGTCTCAGGGTACAAAATCAAGAGAAATCGGTACAGAAATCGGTTGCATATTTATACACCAACAACGAAGCAACAGAAAGAGAAATCAAGAAACTGATCCCAATCACAAATTCACAAAAACCATAAAATACTTAGGAATAAACCTAACCAAAGATATAAGAGATATGTAGAATGAAAACTATAGAAAACTTATGACGGAAATTGAAGAAGACACAAAGAAATGGAAAAACATTCCATTCTCATGGGTTGGAAGAATAAATATAGTTAAAATGTCATCACTACCCAAAGCAATCTACACATTCAATACAATCCCAATCAAAATTGCACCATCATTCTTCCCAAAGCTAGAACAAACTCTCCTAAAATGTGTATGGAACCACAAAAGACCCTGAATAGCCAAAGTAATATTGAAGAAGAAAACCAAAACGGAAGGCATCACCATCCCACACTTTAGCCTCTACTACAAAGCTGTCATCATCAAGACAGTTTGGTATTGGCACAAAAACAGACACACAGACCAATGCAATAGAATTGAGAACTCAGATTTGGACCCAAAAATGTACAGCCAACTAATCTTTGACAAAGCAGAAAAGAGAATCCAATGGAAAAAAGACAGCCTCTTTAACAGATAGATGGTGCTGGGAGAACTGGACAGCAACATGCGAGGAATGAAACTAGATAATTTTCTCACACCATACACAAAAATAAACTCAAAATGGATAAAGGACCTGAATGGGAGACAGGAAACCATCAAAACCATGGAGGAAAATGCAGGAAACAACCTCCTTGACCTCAACCATAGCAACTTCTTGCTTGACACATCCCCAAAGGCAAGGGAATCCAGAACAAAAAGCAACTATTGGGACCTCATCAAGATAAAAAGCTTCTGCACAGCAAAGGAAACAATCCATAAAAATAATAGGCAACTGACGGAATGAGAAAAGATAGTTGCAAATGACATATCAGATAAAGG
>NW_024080769.1:1017991-1039179 GCF_003009895.1 Hyaena hyaena
AGAAACAATCTTATAGATAAGAATGTGCTAGTAGAGGCAAATTTAATACTCCACTTATAGCAATGGATAGATCAAATAGACAAAAAATCACTAAAGAAACAATGGACTTGAATGACATACTGGACCATAAGGATCTGACAGATATATTTAGAACTCTACATCCTGAGGCCATGGAATTCACTTTCTTCTCAAGTGCCGCACGGCACATTCTCCAAGACAGATCACATACTACTGGGACATAAAGCAGCCCTAAATAAAAATAAAAGAATTGAGATCATACCATGCACACTTTCAGATTACAATGCTTTGAAACTTGAAATCAATCACAGGAAGAAGTCTGGAAAACCTCCAAAAACATGGAGGTTAAAGAACACCCTACTAAAGAACAAATGGGCCAATCAGGCAATTAGAGAAGAAATTAAAAAAGAGACGAAAAAAATGAAAATACAACAATCCAAACTCTATGGGATGCGGCAAAGGCAGTCCTAAGAGGAAAGTACATTGCACTCCAGGCCTATTTCAAGAAATTAGAAAAAGCACAAGTGCAAAATCTAACAGCTCACCTAAAGGAACTAGAGGGAGAGCAACAAGAGCACCCCAAATCCAGTAGGAGAAGAGAAATAATAAAAATCAGAGCAGAAATAAACAATAGAAACCAAAGAAAGAGTTGAACAGATCAATGAAGACAAGAGTTGGTATTCTGAAAAAATAAACAAAATTGACAAACCTCTAGCCAGGCTTCTCGAAAAGAAAGAGCACTCAAATCGACAAAATCATGAATGAAAATGGACTTATTACAACCAACCCCTCAGAAATAGAAGCAATTATCAGGGAATATTATGAAAAATGATATGCCAACAAACTGGACAACTCAGAAGAAATGGACAAATTCCTAAACACACACACACACACACACCACCAAAATTCACACGGGAAGAGATAGAAAATCTAAACAGACCCATAACTAGTGAAGAAATCGAATCAGTTATCAAAAATCTCCCAACAAATAAGAGCCCAGGACCAGATGGCTTCCTGGGGAATTCTACGAGACATTTAAAACAGAATTAATACCCAGTCTTCTCAAGGTATTCCAAAAAATAGAAATGGAAGGAAAACTTCCAGACTCATTTTATGAAGCCAGCATCACTCTGATTCCCAAGCCAGACAGAGATCCAGCAAAAAAAAAAAAAAAAAAAAGAACTACAGGCCAATATCCTTGATGAATACAGATGCAAAAATCCTCAACAAGATACCTGCAAATCAAATCCAAAAGCACATAAAAAGAATTATTCACCAAGATCAAGTGGGACACATTCCTGGGTTACAGGGCTGGCTTAATATCTGCAAATCAATCAATGTGCTACATCACATCATTATGTGATAAAATTAAAGATAAAAACCATATCATCCTGTCAACAGATGCAGAAAGAGCATTTGACAAAATACAGCATTCTTCTTAATAAACACCCTCGAGAAAGTCGGGATAGAAGAAACTTACTTAAACATCACAAAAGCCATCTATGAAAAGCCCTCAGCTAACATCATCCTCAATGGGGAAAAGCTGAGAGCTTTCCCCCTGAGATCAGGAACACGACAGAGATGTCCACTCTCACCAGTGTTGTTTAACATAGTGCTGGAAGTCCTAGGATCAGCCATCAGACAACAAAAGGAAATCAAAGGCATCAGAATTGGCAAAGAAGAAATCAATCTCTCACTTTACAGAGACGACATGATACTCTACATAGAAAACCCGACAGACTCTACCAGGATCCTACTATAGCTGATCCATGAATTCAGCAAAGTCTCAGGGTACAAAATCAAGAGAAATCGGTACAGAAATCGGTTGCATATTTATACACCAACAACGAAGCAACAGAAAGAGAAATCAAGAAACTGATCCCAATCACAAATTCACAAAAACCATAAAATACTTAGGAATAAACCTAACCAAAGATATAAGAGATATGTAGAATGAAAACTATAGAAAACTTATGACGGAAATTGAAGAAGACACAAAGAAATGGAAAAACATTCCATTCTCATGGGTTGGAAGAATAAATATAGTTAAAATGTCATCACTACCCAAAGCAATCTACACATTCAATACAATCCAAATCAAAATTGCACCATCATTCTTCCCAAAGCTAGAACAAACTCTCCTAAAATGTGTATGGAACCACAAAAGACCCTGAATAGCCAAAGTAATATTGAAGAAGAAAACCAAAACGGAAGGCATCACCATCCCACACTTTAGCCTCTACTACAAAGCTGTCATCATCAAGACAGTTTGGTATTGGCACAAAAACAGACACACAGACCAATGCAATAGAATTGAGAACTCAGATTTGGACCCAAAAATGTACAGCCAACTAATCTTTGACAAAGCAGAAAAGAGAATCCAATGGAAAAAAGACAGCCTCTTTAACAGATAGATGGTGCTGGGAGAACTGGACAGCAACATGCGAGGAATGAAACTAGATAATTTTCTCACACCATACACAAAAATAAACTCAAAATGGATAAAGGACCTGAATGGGAGACAGGAAACCATCAAAACCATGGAGGAAAATGCAGGAAACAACCTCCTTGACCTCAACCATAGCAACTTCTTGCTTGACACATCCCCAAAGGCAAGGGAATCCAGAACAAAAAGCAACTATTGGGACCTCATCAAGATAAAAAGCTTCTGCACAGCAAAGGAAACAATCCATAAAAATAATAGGCAACTGACGGAATGAGAAAAGATAGTTGCAAATGACATATCAGATAAAGGGTTAGTATCCAAAATCTGTAAGAACTCACCAAACTCCACACCCAAAAAACAAACAACCCAGTGAAGAAATGAGCAGAAGATATGAACAGATACTTCTCCAAAGAGGACATGCAGATGGCCAACAGACACAAGAAACGATGCTCAGCATCCCTCCTCATCAGGGAAATACAAATCAAAACCACACTGAGATACCACCTCACGCCAGTCAGAGTGGCTAAAATGAACAAATCAGGGGACTCTAGATGCTGGTGAGGATAAAGAGAAATGGGCACCCTCCTACACTGTTGGTGGGAATGTAAACTGGTGCAGCCCCTCTGGAAAACAGTGTGGAGGTTCCTCAGGAAACTAACAATAGAACTCCCCTATGACCCAGCAATAGCACTGCTAGGAATTTACCCAAGGGATACGGGAGTGCTGATGCATAGGGGCACATGTACCCCAATGTTCATAGCAGCACTCTCAACAATAGCCAAAACATGAAAAGAGCCTAAGTTTCCATCAACTGAACAATGGATCAAGAAGATGTGGTTTATCTATACGATGGAATACTATATGGCAATGAGAAAGAATGAAATCTGGCCATGTGTAGCAACATGGATAGACCTTGAGGGTGTTATGCTGAGCGAAATTAGTCAGGCAGAGAAGGACAGATACCATATGTTTTCACATATAGGAGGATTAGGATGAACTTAACAGAGGACTATAGGGGAGAAGGGGAAAAACACTGGGGGAGAAGAGGGGCAAACCATGAGAGACTCTTGAATGCTGAGAACAAACTGAGGGCAGATGGAGTGGGTGTGTAGTGTAAGGGGGGTGATGGGCATGGAGGAGGGCACTTGTGGGGATGAGCACTGGGTGTTATATGAAAACCAATTTGACAATAAACTATAAAAAAAAGAAAAAAGAAATAAAACAGGCACAAAAATATACTGTTGGTTCTGGGGGCTATAATTGACTAAATAATGCAAATCTGATCATTTTATTGCAAAAAAACAAAAACAAAAACAAAAAACAAGAAACAAGAAAAATCCCAAATACAAAATCTAACAACATACCTAAAGGAATGGAAGCAGAACAGCAAAAAAAAAAAAAAAAAACCCAAACCTGGCAGAAGAAGATAAATAATAACGATCAGAGCAGAACAATATAGAATCCAAAGAAAACAGTAGAACAGATCAATGAAACAAAGAGATGAGTTTTTGAAAAAATAAAGTTGAGAAAGCTCTAGCCAGTCTTCTCAAAAAGCAAAGAGAAAGAACCCAAATAGATAAAAATCATGAATGAAAATGGATTTATTACAACCAATCCCAAAGAAATACAAGCAATTATCAGGAAATACTATGAAAAATTATATGCCAACAAACTGGACAACCAAGAAGAAATGGACAAATTCCTAAACACCCACGCACACCAAAACTCAAACAGGAAGAAATAGAAAGTTTGAGGAGACCCATAACTAGTTAAGAATTTGAATCAGTTATCAAAAAATCTCCCAACAAATAAGAGTCCTGGACCAAATGGCTTCCCAGAGGAATTCTTCCAGACCTTAAAAGCAGAGTTAATACCTATCTTTCTCAAGCTGTTCCAAAAATTAGAAATGGAAGGAAAACTTCTGGACTCATTCCACAAAGTCAGCATTACTTTGATTCCCAAACCAGACAGAGACCCAACAAAAAGGGAGAACTACCAGTCAATATCCCTGATGAACACGGTTACAGAAATTCTGAACAAGATACTAGCAAATCTAAATCAACAGCATACAAAAAAAAACTATTCATCATGAAAGTGGTATTCATTCCTGGCCTGCAGCACTGGTTCCATATTCAAAAATCAATGTGATACATCACATTAATAAAGGATAAGAAGCATATGGTCCTGTTGATAGATACAGAAAAAGCACTTAACAAAATACAGCATCGTTTCTTAATAAAAACCCTCAAGAAAGTTGGGATAGAAGAAACATACTTAAACATCATAAAAGCCATTTATGAAAAGCCCACAGATAATATCATCCTCAATGGGGAAAAACTGACAGCTTTTCCCTGAGATCAGGAACACGACAAGGATATCCACTCTCACCACTGTTGTTTAACATAGTGCTGGAAGTGCTAGCATCAACAGACAATAAAGTGAAATAAAAGACATCGAAATTGGCAAAGAATAAGTCAAACTTTCGCTTTTTGCAGATGACATGATACTCTACATGGAAAACCTGAAAGACTCCACCAAAAGTCTGCTAGAACTGATACATGAACTCAGCAAAGTCACAGGGTACAAAATCAATGTACAGAAATTAGGTGCATTTCAATACACCAATAATGAAGCAACAAAAAGAGAAATCAAGAAATCAATCCCATGTACAACTGCACCACAAACCATAAAATACCTAGGAATAAACCTAACCAAAGATGTAAAACATCTGTATGCTGAAAACTATAGAAAGCTTATGAAAGAAATTGTAGAAGACACAAAGAAATGGATAACATTCCATGCTCATGGATTGGAAGATAAATATGGTTAAAATGTCAATACTACCCAAAGCAATCTACACATTCAATGCAATCCCAATCAAAATTGCAAATTGGTGCAGCTGCTCTGGAAAACATTGTGAGTTTCCTCAAAAAATTAAAAATAGAACTACCCCATACTAAAGGATGCAGGAATGCTGATTTGTAGTGGCACATGTACCCCAATGTTCATAGTAGCACCATCAACAATAGCCCAAGAATGGAAAGAGCCCAAATGTCCACCAATTGATGAATGGATAAAGAAGATGTGGTATATATACACCATGGAATACTACTTGATGAAAAAGAAAGAAATCTTGCCATTTGCAACAACATGAATGAACTGTAGGATATTATGCTAAGTGAAATAAGTCATTCACAAAAAGACATCTTATGTTTTCACTCATATGTGGAACTGGAGAAACTTAAAACAATAGGAAGGAAGGAAAAATAAGTTAGAGAGAGGGAGGCAAACCATAAGAGACTCTCAAATACAGAGAACAAACTTGGGGCACCTGGGTGGTTCAGTTGGTTAAGCGTCCAACATCAGCTCAGGTCATGATATTGCAATCCATGAGTTTGAGCCCCATATTGGGCTCTGTGTTGATAGCTCAGAGCCTGGAGGCTGTGTCGGATTTTGTATGTGTGTGTGTGTGTCTCTCTCTCTCTCTCTCTTTCTGCCCCTCCCCTGCTCATGCGCTTGCTGGCTTGCTCTCTCAAATATAAACATTTAAAAAGTTAATTTAAAAAAGAGAACTGAATGTTGATGAGGGTGAGGGGTGGGGAAAATGAGTGATGGCACTGAGGAGGACACATGTTGGGATGAGCACTGCGTGTTCTATGTAAGTAATTAATCATGGGAATCTACTCCCAAAGCCAAGACTACATTGTATATACAATGTATGTTAGCTGGCTTGACAATAAACTATTAAAAAAAAAAAAGTTAAGGGATGGAAAAACTTTTATCAGGCAAAGGGAAAAGAAAGCTGGGGTAGCAATACTTATATCAGAAAAAATACACTTTAAAACAAAGACTGTACCAGGAGACAAAAAGGGCCAATCCAACAAGAAGATACGATTGTAAATATTTATGCGCCCAACATGAAAGCACCCAAATACATAAAGCAGCTAGTATCCAACATAAAGGAAGTAACTGATAGTAATTCATAATAGTAGAGGACTTTAATACCCCACTGACATCAATAGATAACTCATCCAAAGAGAATAACAAGAAAACAGTGGCTTTGAATGATACAATACACCAGAAGAATCTAAAAGATATACTCAGAACATTCCATCATAAAGCAACAGAATATACATTATTTTCACATGCACAAGGAATATTCTCCAGAACAGATCACATGTTGGGCCACAAAGCCAAGTCTCAACAAATTCAAAGAGACTGAAGTAATGACATGCATCTTTTCCAACCATGACATTCTGAAACTAGAAATGAACCGAAAGAAAAAATCTGGAAAGAACACACATACATGAACGTTAAATAACACGCTACTAAACAACAAATACATCAACCAAAAACTCAGAAGAAATTTTAAAAACACATGCAGAAAAATGAAAATCATAACACAATGGTACAAAATCTTTGGGATGCAGCAAAAGCTGTTCTAAGAGGGAAATTTAGAGCAACACAGGTCTATCTCATGAGGAAAATAACATCTTAAACAACCTAACCTTTCACCTAAAGGAATCTGAAAAAGAACTCAAAATCCAAAACCAATACAAGGAAGGACATAATAAAGATTAGAGCAGAAATGAATGAAATAGAAACTAAAATACCAGTAGAACAGAACAATGAAATAAAGAGCTGGCTCATTTTTTTAAAGTTTACTTATTTTGAGAGTGAGAAAGAATGCAAATGGAGGGGGGAGGGCAGAAAGACAGAGAGACAAACAATCCTGAGCAGGCTCTGCACTTCACTGTACCTGATGTGGGGCTTGAACTCAAGAACCATGAGATCATGACCTAAGCTGAAATCGGACACTTAACCAAATGTGCCACCCAGGTACCCCACAAGGAGCTGGTTCTTCAAAAAGATCAATAGGGGCACCTAGGTGGGTCAGTCAGTTAAGCATCCAACTTCAGCTGAGGCCATGATCTCAAGGTTGCGGAGTTCAAGCCCTGTGTCAGGCTCTGTGCTGACAGCTCAGAACATAGAGCCCCCTTTGGATTCTGTGTCTCCCTTTCTCTCTGCCCCTCTCCTGCTCTCTGTCTCAAAAATAAACATTAAAAAAATTTTAATTAAAAACAAAGATCAACAAAATTGATAAACCTTTAGCCAGATTCATGAGAGAGAGAGAGAGAGGACTCAAACAAAATCAGAAGTGAAAAAAGGAGAAATAGCAACAGAAGCAACAAATACAAAGGACTGTAAAAGAATATTATAAAAAATTATATGCCAACAAATTGGACAACCAAATGGATACATTTCTAGAAACATATAAACTACCAAAACTGAAAGCAGAAGAAACAGGGAATCTGAACAGGGACACCTGGGTGGCTTAGTCAGTTAAGCGTCCCACTCCGGTCATGATCTCACAATTCACGAGTTCAAGCCCCACGTAGGGCTCCGTGCTGACAGCTCAGAGCCTGGAGCCTTCTTCAGATTCTGTGTCTCCCTCTCTCTCTACCCCTCACCTTCTCGTACTCTGTCTCTCTTTTTTTTTTTTTCTCTCTCTCTCAAAAATAAATAAAACATTAAAATTTTTAAAAAGAAAAAAGGAAAAAATATGAGCAGATTACCAGCAATCAATGTGAATCAGTAGTCAAAAAAAGTCCCAACAAACAAATGTCCAGGACCAGACAACTTCAACAGGCAAATTCTACCAAACATTTAAAGAAGAGTTAATACCTATACTATTAAACTATTCCAGAAAATAGAAGAGGAAGAAAAGCTTCCAAACTCATTCTATAAGAACAGCATTATCCTGATACCAAAATAAGATAAAGACATTACAAAAAAAAAAAAGAGAAAGAGAGAACTACAGGCCACTATCTCTATTGAACACAGATGCAAAAATCTTCAACAAAATACTAGCAAACCAAATCCAACAATATTAAAAAAAAAATCATTCACCACAATTAAGTGGGATTCACTCTGGGGATGCAAGACTGGTTTAATATTTACAAATCAATGGAAACTAATTTGACAATAAACTATTTGTAAATAAATAAATAAATAAATAAATATTTACAAATCAATCAATATGATATAGCATATCAGTAAGAGAAAGGATAAAAACCATATGATCCTTTCAATAGATGCAGAAAAAGCATTTGACAAAGAACAACATCCAATCATGATTAAAACCCTAACCCATGTAGGTTTAGAGTTAATTTACCTTAACATAAGAAAAGGCATATGTGAAAAACCCATAGCAAACATCAAAAACTAAGAGCTTTTCTCCTAAGATCAGGAACAAGACAAGAATGTCCACTCTCACAAAGTCCTAGAAGTCCTAGCGACAACAGACAACAAAAAGAAATAAATGGCATTCAAATCAGTGAGGAAAAAGTATAACTTTCACTATTTGCAAACGTGTCATACAATATTATCAAAAACCCTAAGGATTCCACTAAAAAAACCTGCTAGAATAAATGAACTCAGTGAGGTCACAAGATACAAAATCAATATACAGAAATCCACTGCATTTCTGTAAATTAATAATGAAGTAGCTGAAAGAAAATTAAGAAAACAATGCCATTCACAATTGCACCAAAAATAATAAAATACCTAGAAGTAAATTTAACCAAAAAGATGAAAGATCTGTACTCTGAAAACTATAAAACAATGATGAAAGAAAATGAAGACAATTCAAACAAATGGAAAGATATTCCATGCTCATGGACTGGGAGAACAAATATTGTTAAAATGCTCCTACTACCCAAAGCAATCTACAGATTTAATAAGAGTCCCTATCAAAATACCAATAGCATTCTTCACAGTACTAGAACAAACTATCCTAAAATTCACATTGAACCAAAGAAGACCCCAAATAGCCACGCGCGCACACACACACACACCTTGAAAAATAACAACAAAATTGAAGGTATCACAATCCCAGATTTCAAGTTATATTACAAAGCCATAATAATCAAAACACTATAGTACAGGCACAGAAAAATAGATCAATAGAACTGAATACAGAGGGTAGAAATACGCCCACAATTATCTGGTCAATTAATCTTTGACAAAGGAAGCAAGAGTATACAATAGGAAAAAGACGGTCTCTTCAACAAATGCTGTTGGGAATACTGGACAGCTATAACCAAAAGAATGAAACTGGACCACTTTCTTACACCACACACAAACATAAATTCCAAATGGATTAAAGACTTAAACGTGGCCTAAAACCATAAAAATCCTAGAAGAAAGCACAGGCAGTTCTTTCTCTGACATTGGCTATAGCAACATTTTTCTACATATGTCTCCCGAGGCATGGGACTACATCAAAATAAAAAGCTTCTAAACAAAGGAAACAATCAACAAAACTAAAAGACAACCTATGAAATGGGAAAAGATATTTGCAAAGTACATATCTGATAAAGGGTTGGTATCCAAAATATATAAAGAACTTTTACAACTCAACACACAAAAAAACCAAATAATCTAATGAAGGAATGGGCAGAGGACACGAACAGACATTTCTCAAAAGACAGACGGCTGACAGACACATGAAAAGATGTTCAACATCACTGATCATTAGGGAAATGCAAATCAAAACCACAATGAGCTATCACCTCACACCTGTCAGAATGGCTAAAATAAAAAAACACAAGAAACAGCAAGTGCTGGAGAGGATGCAGAGAAAAAGGAACCCTGTGTACTGTCAGTGGAAAATGCAAACTGGTACGGCCACTGAAGAAAACAGTAAGGTGGTTCCTTAAAAAATTAAAAATGTAACTACAATATGACCCAGCAATTCCACTATGAGGTATTACCCAAAGAATATGAAAACACTAAATCAAAAATATATATGCACCTCTATATTTATTGCAGCATTATTTACAATAGCCAAATTATGGAAGCAACCATCAACAGATGAATGGATAAAGAAGATGTGGTATATACATACAATAGAATATTACTCTGCCATAAAATAGAATAAAATCTTGCCATTTGCAACAACATGGATGGGTCTAGAGAGTATACAATGTAAAGTAAAAGAAGTCAGGTAGAGAAAGACAAATAGCATTTGATTTCACTCATATGAAGAATTTAAGAAATCAAACAAATTAACAAAGAACAAAAGAGACAAA
Organism: Hyaena hyaena; assembly: GCF_003009895.1. Lineage (NCBI taxonomy): Eukaryota > Metazoa > Chordata > Mammalia > Carnivora > Hyaenidae > Hyaena > Hyaena hyaena. The sequence continues at coordinate 1,028,549 of NW_024080769.1, forward strand.
CTGAGTAATATAGACAATTATTGAATCACTATATTATATACCTGAAATTAATATAACACTGTATGTTAACTATGCTACTTTAAATTTAAAATGAATTTAACAAAGAATTGAACAAAGCCAACTTTAAGGCAAGGATTATTGCTAGAGACAGAGTGCTATTTCATAATGTTAAAAGGCTCATCAACCAGTAAAATATAAAAATTCTAAAGGTGGAATCTATAAGGAACTCACCAAACTACACGCCCGAAAAACAAACAACCCAGTGAAGAAATGGGCAGAAGATATGAACAGACACTTCTCCAAAGAGGCCATCCAGATGGCCAACAGACACATGAAATGATGCTCAGCATCCCTCCTCATCAGGGAAATACAAATCAAAACCACACTGAGATACCACCTCACGCCAGTCAGAGTGGCTAAAATGAGCAAATCAGAGAACTCTAGATGCTGGCGAGGATGTGGAGAAACGGGCACCCTCCTACACTGTTGGTGGGAATGTAAACTGGTACAGCCCCTCTGGAAAACAGTGTGGAGGTTCCTCAGGAAACTAACAATAGAACTCCCCTATGACCCAGCAATAGCACTGCTAGGAATTTACCCAAGGGATACAGAAATGCTGAGGCATAGGAGCACATGTACCCCAATGTTCATAGCAGCACTCTCCACAATAGCTAAAACATGGAAAGAGCCTAAGTGTCCATCAACAGATGAATGGATCAAGAAGATGTGGTTTATCTATACCATGGAATACTACATGGCAATGAGAAACAATGAAATCTGGCCATGTGTAGCAACATGGATGGACCTTGAGGGTGTGATGCTAAGCGAAATAAGTCAGGCAGAGAAGGACAAATATCATATGTTTGCACGTATAGGAGGATTAGGAGGAACTTGATGGAGGAACAAGGGGGAGAAGAAGGGCGGAAATGGTGGGAGAAAGGGAGAGAGGCAAACCATGAGAGACTCTTGAATGCTGACAAAAACTGAGGACTGATGGGTGTGGGGGGGAGGGGGGATGGGCACTTATGGGGATGAACACTGAGTGTTATGTGGAAACTAATTTGACAATAAACTATTTGAAAAAAAAAAAAAAATTCTAAAGGTGCATCTAATAACATACAAGATAAAACTGAAATTAAAAAAACACTATTACTATGGAATATTTTACATACCTCAAGTAGCTGGCAAAATAGACAAAAAGAGTTAACAATACAGAAGTCTAAACAACATAACAAACCTGACATATCTGACATAGCTGGAACCCAACACTCAACAATGATAGAACATAAATTCTTTTCAAGTGTATGGAATGTTCCAGACTGTTGATACCCTGGGTCATAAAGTAGGTCTTGCTAAATTTCAAAGAACAGAAAGTACCAAAGAGAGAGAACCAGAGAATCCCTGTATCTTAGGAAATTAGGCAATACATTTCTAAGTAATTTACACATCAAAGAAGTCACATTGGAAGTTTTAAAATATTTTCAATTGAATCATAATAAAAATATGATACATCAGTATTTGTACAACAGCCAAAGCCATGCTTAAAGGAAAATGTATAGCCATAAATGATATAACAGAATGTCAAAAAGCTAAAAACCAATGATCTGAGTCTCTATTTCAAGAAGCTAGAAAAAGCAACACATTAATTCCAAAAAAGGAAATATTAAGCAGCAAAAATGAATAAAATATAAGACAAACCTATGATAGTAAAGAACTAATAATAAAACCTAAAATGGACTATTTGAAAACACCAATGAAATGTTGATCAAACAAAAAGACAAAAAATAACCAATATCAGGAATTTAAAAGGAACATCACTGCAGATTCTAGAACCTCTAAACTTTAAAAAAAATAAAATAAAGGATATTATACATATCAATTTATAGTACTGGATGAAATGCAAATTCCTTGAAAAATATAATTTATTAAACCTTGGCATAAAATTAACCAAAATCTGAATATTTATTAAAGAAACTGAATCCCACAAAAAAAAAAAATCCAGAGCCACATGGGTTTCATGAGTGAATTTTCCAAACCATGTAAGCAAAAATTACACTAAATCCTTCTAGAAAATAAAGCAGAAGGAACACAACTCATTTTATGAGCCCTGCATCACCCTGATATCAGAACCTAACAGGATAATACAAGCAAAGTAAATTACCAGTTCAAACTCTTTTTTTTTTTTTTAAATATAATTTATTGTCAAGTTGGCTAACATACAGTATATATACAGTGTGCTCTTGGTTTGGGGGTGGATTCCTGTGATTCATTGCTTACACACAATACCCAGTGCTCATCCCAGCAAGTGCCCTCCTCAAGGCCCATTGCCCATTTTTTCCTTTCCCCCAGCCCTTGCCATCTACCCTCAGTTTGTTCTCAGTATTTATGAGTCTCTTATGGGTTTGCCTCCCTCTCTATTTAAAACTATTTTTTCCCTTTCCCTTCCCCCATGGTCTTCTGTTAAGTTTCTCAAGTTCCACATGAGTGAAAACATCTGATCTTTCTCTGACTCTCTTATTTCACTTAGCATAATACCCTCCAGTTCCATCCATGTTGTTGCAAATGGCAGGATTTCATGCTTTCTCATTACCAAGGAGTATTCCATTGTATATATAAATTACATCTTTATCCATTCATCAGCTGATGAACATTTGGGCTCTTTCCATTCTTCAGCTATTGTTGGTAATAAACATTGGAGTATATGTGCTCTATGAATTAGCACTCCTGTATCCTTTGGAATAAACATTGGAGTATATGTGCTCTATGAATTAGCACTCCTGTATCCTTTGGATAAATTTCTAGTAGTGCAATTACTGGGTTGTAGAATAACTCTATTTTTAATTTTTTGAGGAACGCCCACACTGTTTTCCAGAGTGGCTACACCAGTTTGCATTCCCACCAACAGTGCAAGAGGGTTCCCATTTCTCCACATCCTTGCTTAAATTTGTTGTTTCCGGAGTTGTTAATTTTAGCCACTCTGACTGGTGTGAGGTGGTATCTCAGTATGGTTTTGATTTGTATCTCCCTGATGATGAGTGATGTTGAGCATATAACATAGATCTGTTGGTCATCTGGATGTCTTCTTTGGAAAAGTGTCTATTCATGTCTTCTGCCCAGTTCTTCACAGGATTATTTGTTTTTTAGGTGTTGAGTTTGGTAAGTTCTTTATAGATTTTTGGATACTAATCCTTTATCTGATATGTCATTTGCAAATATCTTCTCCCATTCAGTTGCCTTTTAATTTTGTTGGCTGTTTCCTTTGCAGTACAGAAGGCTTTTATCTTGATGAGATTCCAATAGTTCATTTTTGCTTTTATTTCCCTTGCTTTCAGTGACATGTCACGTAAGAAGTTGCAACGGCTGAGATCAAAGGAGGTATTGCCTGCTTTCTCCTCTAAGGTTTTGATGGTTTAGGTCTTTCATCCAATTTGAGTTTATTTTCATATATGCTGTAAGAAAGTGTATTTTTGTGTATGGCGTGAGAAAGTGGTCCAGTTTCATTTTTCTGCATGTCTTTCATCCATTTTGAGTTTATTTGCGTGTATGCTGTAAGAAAGTGTATTTTTGTAAATGGTGTATGGTATAAGAAAGTGGTCTGGTTTCATTCTTCTGCATGTTGCTGTCCAGTTCTCCCAGCACCATTTGCTAAGAGACTGTCTTGTTTCCATCAGATACTCTTTCCTGCTTTGTCAAAGATGAGTTGGCCATACGGTTGTGGGTCCAATTCTGGGTTCTCTATTCTGTTTCATTGATCTATATGTCTGTTTTTGTGCCAATACCATACTGTCTTGATGATTACAGCTTTGTAGTAGAGGCTAAAATCTGGAATTGTGATGCCTCTTGCTTCGGGTTTTTTTTTTTTCCCCAAGATTTCTTTGGCTACTCACGGTCTTTCGTGGTTCCACATAAAATTTAGATTGTTCGTTCTAGCTTTGTGAAGAATGCCAGTGCAATTTTGACTGGGATTGCAATGAATGTGTAGATTGCTTTAGGAAGTGCTGACATTTTAACAATATTTGTTCTTCCAATCCATGACCATGGAATGTTTTCCATTTCTTTGTGTCTTCAACAACTTCGTAAGTTTTCTATAGTTTTCAGCATATAGATCTTTTACATCTTTGGTTAGATTTATTCCTAGGTATTTTATGGTTCTCGGTGCAATTATAAACGGGATCTATTTCATGATTTCTCTTTCTATTGCTTCATTATTGGTGTATAGAAATGCAACTGATTTCCGACATTGATTTTGTACCCTGCAACTTTGCTGAATTCATGTATCAGTTCTAGCAACTTTTTGGTGGACTCTTTCGTATCATGTCATCTGCAAAAAGTGAGTTTGACTTCTTCTTTGCCATTTTGGATGCCTTTTATTTTATTTCATTGTCTGACTGCTGAGGATAGGACTTCCAACATTATGTGGAACGCAAGGAGTGGATATCCTTGTGTTCCTGATCTCAGGGAGAGAGCTCTCAGTTTTTGCCCACTGAGGATGAATTAACTGTGGACTTTTCATATATGGCTTTCACTTTTATTTTTTAATGTTTATTTATTTTTGAGACAGAGAGATACAGATCGTGAGTGGAAGAGAGAAAGAGACAGCAAGACAGAATTCAAAGTTGTCTCCACGCTCAGCAGAGCCCAACACAGAGCTCCTCACAAACTGGGAGATCATGACCAAGCCAAAGTCATTGCTCAACCAACAAGTCACCGAGGCACCCCTCATATATAGCTTTTATGATGTTAAGGTATTTTCCTTCTATCCCAACTTTCTTGAGGGTTTTCAATATGAAACAATGCTGTATTTTGTTAAATGCTTTTTCTGCATCTATTGACAGGATCATACAGTTCTTATCCTTTCTTCTATTAGTATGATGTATCACACTGATTGATTTGAGAATGTTGAACAAGTCCTGCTGCATGCAGCCCAGGAATGAACCCCACTTGATCATGGTGAATAATTCTTTGAATATACTGTTGACTTCGATTTGCTAGTATCATGTTGAAGGTTTTTGCATCCATATTCATCAGGGATATTGGCCTGTAATTTGCCTTTTTAGTGGGGGTCTCTGTTTGGTTTGGGAATCAAGGTTATGCTGGCTTCATAGAAGGAATCCAGAAGCTTTCCTTCTGTTTCTATTTTTTGGAACAGCTTGAGAAGGATAGGTATTAACTCTGCTTTAAATGTCTGGTAGAATCTCCCTGTGAAGCCATCTGGCCCAGGACTCTTATTTGTTGGGAGATTTTTGTTAACTGACTCAATTTCTTTGCTGGTTCCATGTTTGTTCAAATTTTCTATTTCTTCTCATTTGAGTTTTGGTAGTGTATGGTGTCAGAAATTTGTCCATTTCTTTCAGGCTGTCCAGTTTGTTGGCATATAATTTTTCAGAGTAGTCTCTAAGAATTATTTGCATACCTGAAGGGTTGGTTGTGATCTCTCCTCTTTCATTCATGATTTTTTTCTATTTGAGGTTTCTCTCTTTTCTTTTTGAGAAGTCTGGCTAGGGGTTTCCCAATTTTGTGTGTGTGTGTGTGTGTGTGTGTGTGTGTGTGTGTGTGTGTGTGTGTTTTAAAACCAGCTCTTAGATTCATCGATCTGTTCTACTGGGGTTTTGTTTTTTTTTTGGATTCTATATTGTTTATTTCTGCTCTAATATTTATTATTTCTCTTATGCTGGCCTTGGGGTTTCTTTGCTGTTCTGCTTCTAGTTCCCTTAGGTGTGCAGTTAGGTTTTGTATTTGGGATTTTTCTTGTGTCTTGAGATAGGCCTGGATTGCAATGTATGTTCCTCTTAGGACTGCCTCTGCTGCATTCCAAAAGATTTGGATTGTCGTGTTTTCATTTTCATTTGCTTCCATATATTTTTTAATTTCTTCTTCAATTGCCTGGTTGACGCATTCATTCTTCAGTAGGATGTTCTTTAACTTCCATACATTTGGAGGTTTTCCAAACTTTTTCTTGTGGTTGATTTCAAGTTTCATAGCATTGTGATCTGAAAATATGCATGGTATGATCTCAATTCTCTTATATTAATTGAGAGCTATTTTGTGACCCAGTATGTGATCTATCTTGGACAATGTTCCACGTGCACTTGAGAAGAATGTGTATTCTGCTGCTTTTGAATGAAAAGTTTTGAATATATCTGTCAAGTCCATCTGGTCCGGTATATATCATTCAAGGCCACTGTGCTTTGTTGATTTTCTGCCTAGATGATCTGTCCATTGCTGTAAGTGGGGTATAAAAGTCCTCTGCAATTGCCACATTCTTACCAATAAGATTGCTTTTGTTTGTGATTGATTTATATATTTGGGAATTCCTGGTTGGGGGCATAAACATTTACAATTGTTCTTGATGGACAGACCTCCATAATTATGATATAATGCCCTTCTTCGCCTCCCGCTACAGCCTTTAGTTTAAAATCTAGTTTGTCTGATATAAGTATGGCTAATCCAGCTTTCTTTTGACTTCCAATAGCAATACAGATGGTTCTCCATCCCCACACTTTCAATCTGAAGGTGTCCTCAGGTCCAAAATGAGTCTCTTGTAGACAGCATATAGATGATAGACCTTGTTTTTTTTGTCCATTCAGATACCCTAGGTCTTTGGATTAGAGCATTTAGTCCATTTACATTCAGAGTGATTATTGAAAGATATGGATTTAGTGTCACTGTGTTATCTGTAGGTTTCATGCTTGAAGTGACGTCTCTGGTCCTTTGTAGTCTTTGTAGCAGAGTCACCCTTAGGATCTCCTGCAGGGTTGGTTAGTGGTCATGAACTTCTTTAGTTTTTGTTTGTGTGGGAAAGCCTTTATCTCTCCTTCTATTCTGAATGACAGTTTTGCTGGCTAAAGGATTCTTGGCTATGTACTTTTCCTATTCAGTACATTGAATATTTCCTGCCACTCCCTTCTGGCCTGCCAACTTTCAGTGGACAGGTCTGCTACTACCCTTATGTATTAGACACCCTTGTATATTAAGACCCATTTGTTCCTAGCTGCTTTCAGAACTCTCTCTTTATCTCTGTATTTTACCAGTTTCAGTATGATATCCCATGGAGAAGGCCTATTCTTGTTAAATATTAAGGGAGTTCTTTGTGCCTCCTGGATTTGGATGTCTGCCTCCTTCCCCAAATGAGTTCTCAGCTATAATTTGCTCAAGTACACCTTCAACCCCTCTTCTTATGGAGCTCCTATGATACAGATATTATTACATTTCCTTGAATCACTTAGTTCTCTAATTCTCCTCTCATGGTCTAGTATTTTATCTCTCTTTTTCTCTGTGTCATCATTTTCTATAATTATATTCCTCTATTTCACTTATTCTCCCATCTGCTTCCTCCATCTTTGATGTCACTGCATCTAGTTTATTTTGTACCTCATTTATGTATTTAATTCATGGTGACTATTTCTTAGTTACTTGATCTCTGAAGTAATAGATTATCTGCTGTCTTCTACCCTTTTTTCAAGCCCAGCTATTACTCTTATGACTATTAATCTGAATTCTTGCTCAGATATATTGCTTATAACTGTTTTGAGCAATTCTCTAGCTGTCCTTTCTTCCTGGAACTTCTTTTGAAGAGAGTCATTTTGGCTAGTCTTCTGTTCCTTATGTGTTTTAATAGCCTATTGTGTGTCCTGAACCTATAAGCACTATTATATTAAAAAGGGCTCATACACTGTCCAGGGCCTGGCCCTTTAGGAAGTGTTTTCAGAGTATGTTGCATGCTCTCCATGTTTGTGACTCTGGTTGCTTTATTTCTCTACTCACAGTGGTGGTTTGGGCCTTCTACCAGGTGTGCTTTGTTTGTTGAAGTAACCCTGGAAAAAAATTTTAAGGGGAGAAGGTGGGGGGTGGAAGAAGCCTTATCCCATACAAAAAGAGAAATGACAGGGGTGAGGAAAAAGTAAAGAAAAAAAACTGACCAGGCAGAGAATCAGAGAAACTATATGGCTTAATCCAGAGAGAGAGAGAGAGAGAGAAATAAAGGAGATACAAAAGAGGTGTAAAGAGAATATGTTAAAATGTCTGCTTAAACAAACCAACAACCCGAATAACCAGAATAGAGAAGGGAAGGAACAAACAGAAGAAAAGGGAGAAGAAAAAAATTTATATACATATATATGTATATAAATAGTAAGCACCAAGAATCAAATCAGAAAATGCAAAATTGCTGGACCGATATCAAATGATGTCTTGGAACCAGTGGCTGTGCTGGTCTGGAGGAGGGGCTGTCTGATCTGGTCAGTGTCAATCTTGCTCCAGTAGATATGCAGTTACCAGGTACAGAGAGGTGTGGTTTGGTGTAGGTGTGTCATGCCTCCACTGTGGGCCCCTTGTCCATTCCCTGGAGCCCCACCCTGTGATGGGGAGAAAAATGGCGACACCCTAGTCTTTCCCCCTCCCCTGGCTCTATTCAAGCCATCTTCACAGTGCTGCGGGGGTGCCAATGTGCTAATTTGTTCCACTCTAGTCTCCTGCCTCCCAGGCACTGGGCTGGATTCAAACCCTGGTGTCTTAAAGGGTCCCGCTCTGCAGGCCCTGGTTCTGGGGTAGAGCCACTCCACCCAACCAGCCAACAAAGGGCTTCTGGCTCCTCACAGTGCCACATGGGCACCAGCGGGCTGGTTTGTTGGATGTCTTAAAGGATACCGACCGCTCTGTGGGTCCCCAGTTCAAACAATTTCAATAGTAAAGACATGAAAATAACACACACACACACACAAACACACACACACACACACACACACACAGATTTGTACATCGAATCCAGTTAAGATATCAAAACCAAGTTGAGTTTATTTCAAGTATGCAAGGCTGGTAATAATATTTTCAAATCAATTAATGTAATTTACCAAATAAGCAAAATAAAGGAGTAATGCCTTATGTTCATCTCAACAGATGAAAAAAGCATGTGATAAAAACTCTTCACAAACTACAACAAACACCGTATTTAATGCTATAATGTTGATAATGATTGTAATAATTGTATATGCTACAATTTTAAATCATATACATAAGTATTTACCATTTCTCTTTCTCCATGAATGATGAATAATTGGCATGATAAAGAAATCATGAGTAAATGACTGAAATAAGTATACCGTGAATAAATGAACATCATTGGGAAATGAGGTATTCAACACAGATAAGTAAGTTAAGTTTGCCCTGCTAAGCAGAAATTCTTTTCAGTTCTACCATTTTGGATGAAAATCTCTGATTCATACTTCCCTGACTTTTAAACAGAGGCTACTGAATCAACTTCCTCTTTTCTTGATACTTTCAGGTTTTCACTAGGAACAACTTTTGTATATTACAAAGTTCTAAGTTCTCTCAGTAACTTAGAAATGCAGAGGATGGTTGCTATAAAATAAATAAGCCCACACCAAATGCTTTTTAGACTTTTTGAGCTCTTTACTTTCTGATAATTATGCAGAACACAAAAGCTTAATTCTTAATTCTTTTCTTTTCTCCCCTATCTAAGCTATCAGCTATCTTACTTGTTAGAATTATGGGACATATTACACCTATGGTCCTGAGTAAGAAACTCAAGAATTCTAAAAGTAGGGGTCCCTGGGTGGCTCAGTCAGTTAAGCGTCGGACTTTGGCTTAGGTCATGATCTTGTGTCATGGATTCGAGCCCCGCGTCGGGCTCTGTGCCAACAGCTAACTCAGAGCCTGGAGCCTGTTTCAGATTCTGTATCCCCCTCTCTCTCTGACCCTCCCCTGCTCATGCTGTCTCTCTCTCATAAATAAATAAAAAACATTAAAAAAATTTTTTAATTAAATTAAATTTAAAAAAAAGAATTCTAAAAGTAAAGTGAATATACTTTCATTATGTGAATTATCTGTTATGGATGATCACGGACATTTTTAATTTACTTTCAGGTTTTTGGCCACATTCCTTACCATCACAGTTGGCAAACAAGCAATGCTTTTACTACACTTTGCCTATTGGAGATATTTAAGAACAACATAAATCAACAGGAAATACTATGAAGCTATAAAGGAAATAAAGCTCTCTGGTGCTCTAGAGTATACTGCAAAGATAAATGAAAAAGAGATGTAAGGAAGGAAGGACAAAAAAAAAATAAAGTTAGTGTTTAAGGTAGCTTGATCACTTACCATCATTCTTTTAATTCCCTTGGTATGCCAAGAAGCTCATTTACCATATAAACCTCTGGGGTGTGACTCCTACAATAAAAAAAAATACTCTTAGTCATAACAGTGTCAAAAAATATTTACTCTTAAAAAGATACAAGTCTCATCAAAAGTTTGTCATTACACATCCCCAAAAGCAAGGGAATCAAGAGCAAAAATAAATGATTGGGACCTCATCAAGATTAAAAGCTTCTGCACAGCCAAGGAAACAACCCAGAAAACTAATAGACAACCAACGGAATGGGAAAAGATAGTTGCAAATGACATATCAGATAAAGGGTTAATATCCAGAATCTATAAGGAACTCACCAAACTACACGCCCGAAAAACAAACCCAGTGAAGAAATGGGCAGAAGATATGAACAGACACTTCTCCAAAGAGGCCATCCAGATGGCCAACAGACACATGAAATGATGCTCAGCATCCCTCCTCATCAGGGAAATACAAATCAAAACCACACTGAGATACCACCTCA